>NW_028278951.1:0-253046 GCF_059751315.1 Micrasema longulum
TGGTGGCGTAATATTACTCCAAGATATAAGTAGACAATACAAAATTGTAAAGCGCCCTTGAGGAGATGTTTGAACAGTGCTATACAAATTGACAAATTATTATTGAACTTGATGTGGAGTAAAATTCCCCAAGAGTCGAACTCGAGAAAGGAATAAAACCTATGTACATTAAAATAACAATGCGTAATTATTGAAAATATTTTCTACTGTACTTAAATAAATATTACTATCTATTGTAGTCAAACAATGTTTTAAACAAATGTTATCACGAATTTAAATCAGTATTAACTGTAAATAAAAATGACAATTGAATAAAACAGTCATTCTGATGCACTAATTATTTTTTCTTTGATTTTCAAACAATGCAACGTGTAAATATTACGACTTCTAACGAAATAATATCTCATTTCTATGTGTTCAGTGAATAAGAACGGTAAAATATGTATCTAGGTAATGCCAAGAGGCATGTTTAATTTATTATGATTATTGTTTTCTGATTAATTTTATTTAAATTCTAATAGTTGATTCTAACGAAATCATTCATAATTCTGTGCTGTCGATGTCGTGTTGTCAACCGGTAATAGTAGCAATCAAAGTAGTAGTCAAATCGCGTTTTTTATTATTCGCGGATGACTTGAAGCTATTTTTGAGGGTTAAAACTTTGGATGATTTTCGTACTCTCCAGGCGGATATACGCACTTCTTTCGATTGTTGCGCGGTATTATTGACAACCCTGAAATTATGCGGAGCATTAGCTTTTATGTTCCGCGTACCTTAGACAGCGTCAGCATAGACTGTTTCACATTCCAATATACAGGACCAACCTGCCAATGGCTATGCCTGTTGGAAGGGCTATCTCTATGTTGAACAATATAAATTTAGACATTTTTCACGTCTCTGAGGGAGTTTTTCGTTACAAGATTCCCTTACTTTTTTAACATATAATTATCTGGATATTTATTTACTTATTCATTTAAAATTACATTAGTTTAAATATTAATGAATTTATTAAGGCTTTTTAGGCTATGCCCGTGTCAAGCCACAATAAATAACAATAAAAAATAGATAGTACAATTAATTAGATCAAATTATAATGACATAGAATAACAATATGGAAAAAAAGGGTAAATGTAATAAATAATAAAATTCCAAAGAATACAATGCAAAAAAGATACTCAGAAATAAATTTTAAAATATAAATTATACAAATTAAGAATCACACATAATCAAATATACAAAATAATGGTATCATTAAAATCAACAAAATAATAGTAAAATAAAGTAGTATTAAAAAAAACAAAATAAGAGTATCATTGAAATCAACAGAAACATAATTGAAATGAAAATTGAGATATGTTTTTCTAGAAACTCACTCAATACTATAGTATTATGTATACTTATGAGTTTTTTTTTATATATACCTAATTTTACCTAATTATTTCTATATGTATGAATTAAGATATTCCATTTTGTAATGTACATATATATGAATAAATAAAATTTTAATTGAAAAAAATAGTGATCGACTGAAAAAAGATTTTCAACCGAAGTTCGGCTTTTGTTCCAGTTTCAGCCGAAACTGAATATATAACACGTCTGGTTATATTTCAAAGATGTTTATTGATTCAGTTCATACTTTACATACAGTACAAGCACTAGGAAATTAACTTAATACAATATCGTTGGTTACACGGGTTGACAAGCACTGATTTTACAGATTACAGAACAGGGGGTGATCTCGGGTTCCGGGTGGCCAAAACACGTGTGTGCCTCGGACAACCGAACTAGCTCTTCCTAGTAATATGATGTCTCGCACCGTATTCAGAAGTTAGCGAAAGGGCCGAACAGCCAGCATTCGTACTTCACTGAGTAGGTACTCGGGATCAATTACTAGGTTCTCGATTAATCAAATTTTATGTCTGACCAAAGAACCCGGATGAGCTAAATAAGGCAAGCAACTAGGTTAGCAAGGGTTGACAGTATAATATGACTACAAGATCTCGATTAATCAAATTATATGTCTGACCAAAGAACCCGGAGGTGCCAAACAAGACAAGCAACTAGGTTAGCAAAGGTTGACAGTATAATATGACTACGGGATGAGAGCCAGGGCGTAGCCTAGTACCAAAGAGTTCCAGAAAAGGAAAGCAAGCTGGTTCGCTAGGAGAGCCCCGAGTGGGTGTCCTTACCAAGAAAGTACCAAGATATTAGGTAAGCAGAAAGGTTAGAGGACGACCCGGAATACTCTTGTCTTCTGGGGCTAGAAATCCGCCTTATAAAGGCCAAAATCGAGTGGGGATGAGAAATTTAGGGGTCTCGCGGAGCATGAGGTAAGCGCGGGTGGCTGGAGGGCATCGCATTGGAATGCGGCCAAATATGCAAACCTATACCATATGTTTGAGGAGTTGTTACTACGTAACTATCTCGTAAGAAAAGGATAACAATTTGCGAAATAACATTTATAGGGAAAAAGCGGGTGCTATAAATCTTATTAAAATAAGTTTAAAGTCACTTAAAAACGCCCGAAATTAGGCGTTTTTGTAGTTCAATCATACAAGTTCATTAAACTGAGTGTTAAATAAAATACGCGTTGAAATAAAAGACATAAATATAATTGGTATATTTGTTTATTTTTAGCGCTTTTTGGTTCGTTGTTGTCATACATAAATATATAACTGATATGTAACGGTACTTCAATGTACGCTATAGGAACTTTAACAAAAACATAAATACGACAGATCTTCTAACTCACGAGAACTTAGTAGAGTCACGAGCCATAAGATGCACCCGAGTACAGCCGAATGTAATCCGACACATCCCGACCGCTAAACTAACAATGATAATAAATGGAGAAGAGTGGACGTACCCAAATTTTTACCAAACAATATCAAACCTGCTTTTTATACAAATAACAATATTGGTAAATTTTTGCTTAGTAATTAAGATAAAAGTAGTTTATTGAATAATTCAGGTGTTTATCAATTAAAATGCAATTCTCGTCCTTCAGTTTTACGTTGGAAGAACAACCAGAAATTTTAATATTCGTGTTAAAGAACATATGAGGTGTCTTCACAATAACACTTTCTCCAAATTCGCAAATCACCTAATAAATTTTAATAATGACTTTAATAAAGATACAGCAGTTAAAATCTGACATACAAATAATAAAGGGTTAAAAGTAAATAATATGGAAATATTTCACATTTGGAAAGCTTTAAAAAATTCATGTTCCTTTGATCAATAATCAAACATCCTTTCAATATAGCCCGTTATACGACACGCCCCCCCTTTCATCGCCTCCCTTTTTTCAACTATTTCTCCAACAACATAAAATATTTTCATTACCCAAGCAGTGCATGTAAGGGTTGCTTTTAAGAATGCATTTCGTGCTGGTTTTGTATTTTTGGGCAACAACTATGGTGAAGGTGTACTGTAGTTTTGCATGTTGGTTCAATTGGTGTCCTGACGAAGAGACGGGTACGTTTCGAAATCGGTAGACATAGAAAAGTCGAACAGTGGTTATATACAAATATTTTTAAAAATTTAGTAAAATGTGTGAGCACAAAGTTAATGCTTTAAATATTAATAATGTAGTTCTACTTGAGGGTGAAAATTTTACTAAAAAAAATCGAGTGGAAATTATTAGGCCTCGTGGTGTACAGGTTCGTGCGTTTACCTGACATTTATTAAATAAAATAATTTAAAAAGTTAATTATTGTACGATAAAAGTCAATCCATCCCATGTTTTTTGGTTGGATTTTTTCTGTGGCGTAAAAATGGCCACATTCGTCATACCAAAATTAGTATAAATCATAAAAAATATTTATGATAAATGAAATCTGTAAAACATGTTAAAAATATGAAAAGTTTCATAGTTATCTATATTTTAATTTTGGATAATTTTAAAAAGCTATTCACTTAAACAGAAAGTATTTTTGGATAATAATATTGATAATTTTTATGTTTTTCTTATTATGTATTTTTGTATAATTTAATTTAGTACGTACTGTTATTTGGCATATGATTTATTGCTCCTATTCCTTATATTTCTTACTATAATTGAGTGAATTTCTAGAAATCATAACTCAATTATCATTTCAACTATGCTTTTATATATATATATATATATATATATATTCTTTTTCTATTGATTTAAATCATGCTCTTATTTTGTGTTATTTTTTTTTTAATACTACTATATTTTACTATTATTTTGTTGATTTTAATGATACCACTATTTTGTATATTTGATTTATTTCTGAATATCTTTTTTGCATTGTATTCTTTGGAATTTGATTATTTATTACATTGACCTTTTTTTCTAGATTGTGATTCTATGTCATTATAATTTGATTGAATTAATTTTACTATGTATTTTTATTGTTATTTATTGTGGCTTGACATGGGCATAGCCTAAAAAGCCTTAATAAGTTCATAAATATTTAATTTTGTAATTTTGAATGAATAAATAAATAAAAAATAAAAAATAAAAAAATAAAATAAATAAATATCCAAATATGGACGATATTGCACCTTTAAAATAATAGTCTGTGTCCTGGCGGCTGAAGAATAACGTTCTGGGCAAGAAATACAACCAGAGACCTAGGCGAGCGTTTCCGACTCGATGACTGTTCTCAGGTAACAATCCTGAATAAGTGGAGTGTAGAAAAGTCCGCCCAGTAGTGTAGTAGTTGGCGCGTTCGCCAGCTATGCTCGAGGTCCGGGTTCGATTTCTGTGAAAGTTGCATGAAATATTTGTTTTTAAAAGTGGTTAAAAACGTTTCCCATCACTGTCGACATAAGGGGGGTTTGAAATGGGTGAGGGATTTGGTTGGTAAAGGATGAAATATAATCGTTTAGTTTTACGATGTCAGTAATTATGTATGTATTCATATGTTCATTATTATATTTTTGTACCTTTTACATTTTAAAAAAAAAACTTTTTTCTTTTCTTATTCTTTAAATTAAAATTTATCTTGTTTCTATTAACTTTATTTTTATAACTGTATATAAGTTAATGTATTTTTATTTTATTTGCAACTTCTAAATGCCTAACAATTGTCAATTGCTTTTATTTTGATACCGATAATGTACTTAATTAATATCTTACACCACTGTGGAAAATTTTTATTGACTGTTTTCACAATTTTCGTTCATATGTATTCTTATTTTATGTGTACAATATATGTAAGGACTGTTGTTTTTTTCCCAAATAAAAAATAAATAAAGATAATCAATTCGTAATGAAAAAAAATGGTTGCTTGTATGAGTGAATCCGAAGAAAGACATGTAGTCTTTAAAACGGATTCGGGTATGTGGTGGATGCTTTTAATGAAGTATTTTATTGTCCCTGTACTGGTACTTGAAGCGTAAGGCTGATCCTCTTACCTTCATGTAACAGATGATCAGCATACGCTGCGTTTGATTAAACAGTTCAGTGCCTTATGCATTAGGTGTTTGATAATGATGATAAGAACAGTGACAATAAAATATTTGAAGTTTTCTGTAGGGTCACATGCTTTATTTAAAAAAAATATTACAAGTAAATATTTGTTCATGCTGAAGAAAATGTGATTTTGTTAAGTGTTTACAATGCATTCCTGGTACCGACGCTAGTGTATGGAATTGAAGAAACAAGTATGAAAGTTAGGAGTTAAAAGTTAAGTAGAAAGCTTTTAGTCGAAATGTGATCGCTCAGGAAAATGTGTATGCGGTAAAACTATCGATTCGTGTAGCATGCAAAGCATTATCGACAAAATTGAAAAAGGGTTGATTTGGACAAATAGAGCGAATGGAGAGCAGAAGAACGGCTAACAAGATTTACGACGCCAACGTTGACGGATGTAAGTAGACCTAGAAAGACGTGGCGCGATTGAACCCAACAAATAAGATGGACTTGTCAAAAGTCGGAATAATTGACGCGCGTGCGCGAGAAATGTATTAATGAAAATACAGAATTATGTGTCTTGGGTCTTAAAGGCCGATGTCGGATTTCGTTTCCTTCTTGCCAACATTTTGTAAAGGGTTAATGTGGTATGTTTCCTTATTGAAAATAGTTTCAAACACTTTAAACAGTCTATTATAACGTCACAAAATAGTTGTAATATTACTCAACTGTAAATTTGTGATTGGCGACATTGGCCCTTTTAGACCCAAGCCACAGAATAGGGGAAATGTCACGTTTTTAAAATCATTTTTAAAGAATTAAGGGTCTACGGAATACCGTCCAGTAAAAAAACGGCATAAAAAATATTTTTAAATTTTGAATTTTGAATTCCCGCAAAAACGGTAATTGCATTGGCCACGCCCCTAATACGTCACGATTCATGTTCATTTTCAAGTTTGCTTCAAACCATTCAAGTTTTTTTAGAATATCGTCACGAATCTTGACGTCGTAACTATCCATACCAAACATGTCGCGTTTTTTTAGTGACATATTTTTTAGAGTTTATTTTTTAAAGTTAAATAAGAAAACATTTGTTCACAATATCCATATTGATTTTGAAAATACAATGAATTATTCTAAATCCATTTCATATATTTTTTAATCGGTATTCCTAGTACATGATATTTCCCTATTGTGTAGCGTTCTTTCCTATCTGGCTACCCCTATGGGGGAGCGATGTGACGGTTTGTCGTTATTATTCAACAACAACAAACCATCACGATGTTACGAGTAGTTTAAACAAACTAAAATGTTTGTGTTAAACAATTATTTTGACAAACGTTATTTGTTTTTCTAAAGTTATAGGCATTGAGTAGCCAAATAATAGGTATAAAGAAACTAATTAGTCATCAATAATCACTAAACGCACTTAATGATGACTTAAGCTTCTTAATTGATCAGTTGTTGATGTAACGTCTATAAAATCCGCTCCTAACTATCCGGAAATACATTAATAAAGCATAACATATTGCACAACCAATAAACATTATTATGCAGAATATTTCCAAGAATTAAAAGGAAATTAGAGATAAAATTCAGAGGAAAGTTTTTGAACATTCAGCATTATTAACAAGTTTCTGACAAAGACTGACTCTCAAATCTCTATAATGAAGAGAGCTATATGAAATGATGAGAGATATAATATATGAAAACGTTCCGACAAGCGCACATAAACAAAGGCTATTCAAGATTTGAATACACTGTACACTGTACACTGATACTTTTCTCAGAGACTATCGATGTGGCATTGCACCAAAACTAAAAATATATCCCAACTTTGAAGATTGTTGCACGTGTATTGTATATGATTATATAATATATAATTATCTACTTACTAAGTAGGTAAAAATCAAAAATTATTTTTTATTTGCGTAATACGTAGGAACATATTTATTATTTGAATGTCGTGGTGCTTTTTTTGCGTTACATAAAGCATTGATTTGATTTTGATTTAATTTGATTTAATAGCATAATTATACATTTATACAATTTTAAAAAAAAATCACTTGTTATATTTTTGCTAAAACTAAAATCCCACCAAGCCACTTTTTGTAGCTTGTTGGTGAAGATTATATTTATACTGACTTAATAATATTATTTACATTTATAAAAACAATGAATAACATATAAAAATTAACAGCCGGAAAGATCAGAATAAACATGTTTGTACAAATAATAATATATAAATTTATTTTTTAAATACAAGAAAATACATGAAAAAATAAAATATTTACACCTAAGCTACTATTCATATATAAACTGTTGATCGAGTAGCCACTCTCTTATTTTGCTCTTGTTACAATGTGAGTCAAATTTAAGTTCTTTTGGTAATAAATTAAAAATTCTAGGTACTAAATATTTGAGAGTTCTATTTCCATATCAAATTTCTTTGGAAAAAGAAACATTTAAGTATTTTAATTATAACTTTACCTTATACCCTATAAGGCTTGGGAGTCCACTATTTCCCGTATTGAAGTTAAAAATGCAGAAATTATTGCAATTAGCTATTTTTCAAAAATGCATTTTAAGTTGAAATAAAAATCTGAAGTCCACTTTATTTTAATCTAAAAAAGATCAGTAGTCTCAGATACAATTTTTTATTATAATATTTACTTTTACTTTCAAAATAATCATTGTTTCACATCGAAAGTTCTTTATGGATTGAAATTATCTCATTTGGTTAAAAAGTTATCATGTTTTGGAAATTGCACAATCACAAAATCTTGTTTCTTGAACGTTTCGTCGTGGTTTATCCTTTTAAGTACATGTATATTTTTTAATATACACATATCAATAACATACAGCAAAATTAAAATGTTAGATTTTCCGAAAAGTTATTAGTGTTTTTTTTTTAAATAATAAAAACAAAATAAACAACGTCAAATATTTGTGATTTATTATGAGGTTGTATTTTATTTTTACATTTTAAACCCAAACATTTTAATTTTCAGGACATTTTCAACGAGTTTAAATAACTCACTATTAGAAAATGGGAATCAAGTTGGGGTAGAGTGGGGTTCGAACGTCGGACCTCTAGTCCGCTAGTCCGCACCACTAGCCATGGGACCACAATCCGATTCATACATGTATAGACGCCTAAAAAGCCTTTGAAAACATATAAATTAAGGAGTAAAGAAAATGACAAAAAAAAAATATTTATCTACCTATCTACCTATTTCCTACCTAACAAAACTTAGCATATGAAAAATCTCAATTAACATATTGATTTTTAAGTAATTTCAGATCACTTATGGTGTTTACAAAGAATAAGGAATATTTCTGAATCAATCGTACTTTAATACAGTGACAACAAATATTTTCTAAGAACAAATTTTAATCCAATCCGGAAGATTTCGGTTGGTCAAACACACGAGTATTAATTGTTTTTGCAATACATATATTCGTATAAAAATAATTGTTTTAAAATTAGTTATGTCAATAGGAAAATTAAGCAATAACATTAATAAACACGTAGTTATCAAGTCTATAATTTTGCGGCTAAATTAATTGATGATTATCGCGTATCTGGTACCTACATAGGTATCGCCATGAGCCAAGTGTAGGGTGACCAAATGTATGTGCTCATTTTAAGGGACATGTGATCTAAAATTACAGGATTTAGGTCAATTTAGGGTAAAAATATGGGACACTACATTTTCTATCTTTTAAAAAAAAACATCAAAAATTGCTTCTTAGTACAAACAACCAAAATAAATTATTTCATATTGTTCCGTAACAAACCTAAAAATGCATGAAATAAGAATGGTAACATCGTACAATATAGCAGTATTCTTACAATTCTGCCGGGCTTTTGATTTACCAACCAAAAGTGTGATTTCTTTTGGCAAAATGTCGACCTTTCAATCAATTATACAAGAACAGATTACTGAGGTTGGAAAGAAGTTTCATCGCACCCATTCACTGAAAATACTGCTGAATCTTCTTCCGACCACAACCAAAAAAATATGTCCCAACCTATTATATTGTCTTCTCTGTGCTATGCTAATATTTGCTATCATGACGCCAATACGGAACTCATAGATCGTCTGGAGCGTTTGCAGAATCAAAGCATCCGCTTTATTATCAATCTCAGAAAGTTTGACCATGTATCACCCTTCCGCTCCGAATTCAAGTGGCTTCATTTTTATCAGCGCATAAACTTTCAATGTATCTCTCTTCTTTATAATATTCTTCACAATCTTTGCGCTCCAAAATATCTTGCTGAGAATTTCATTTACCTTTCTGATCATGGTCTTTCGCTTCGCTCTTTTCAGGAGAGGACACTTTCCATTCCTCGACAAAGCACATCATTTTTCAGCTATTCCTTTTTCGCCCTAGACTTTGGAATGAGCTACCTCTTCATATAAAAAATGCGCCTTCCTAACCACGTTCAAGAAATGCCTGTTACAATATTATATATCCCCAGAGTCCTAAACTCTTTGAGTTTTTACTGCTTTTTTTTCTCAAATGTATTTTTTTATCCCCCTTTCTCTCTCCTTCCAAACTCATTATCTGATCCCACATTTTCTCATAATTGAATACGTATAACATAATGAACTTAAAAATATATATATTAATGTTTACGAGTGCAAGTCTTATCTCCCATTTAAAAAAACAGCTGGTATTTTTAATTAATTAGGTTTTTTTAAATATTTGATTTTAACATATGTATGTATCTTTTGATACATATTTATGGTTTTTTAGTACATTTTGACCACTCTGTTTTTTGGTTGGCTGGAAGATGCTTTTAGCAATAAGTCGTACAAAGAATAAGTACTTTGGCGGAGTACTTATTCTTATTCTTTGTACTTGAAGTTGAAAAAGTACTTATTCTTTGTACTTGAAGTTTTAAATAAATAAACAGTTGTTTTGAAGACCGCCATTACTCTATTAAAATTATGCATTTATTATGTATTCTGCCCTCATAAGTAAAAAAGTTGCTATTTGCGAATTTCATATTTTGATACGATTACACGGCCGACCGTCTTTGATCTCTAATAATCTAAATCTTTATAAAAATATTGCTTTTTTAATTTGGTACCCGTGTAAAGTTTATGAATATATAGATCATTTCACATTTAAAAGTAAAAATTATGATTAATATTTCGATTTACGAGGAACCAAAAACACTCGTGTCAAAATATGACATTGACAATTAGTTAATTACATACCTACATGTGTTTTATAACTTACATTTGTATTATAATTATTAAAATACGGTATACGACCAAAGTTATTGCTAAAGTACGGGACATCCTGTAAAAAACAGGATAGTTGGTCACCTAAGCCAAAGCTATGAGGTATATTTATACATATGCGGAAATTTCAAAATCTTCCATCACGCAAGGTCTTCTTAATAACTATGTACAAGTACTTAGTTGGGTAGGTACTATTTACGTCATTTTAGAATTTCGGTGATTTATAACCATCGGCTTATATGCATTGAAGCGAACTATGGAATTGGAAGCACATGGATAAAAGTAGCTAAATGCTGTCGAAATGCGATCTCTCAGCTGACTATGTGGTAAAAATATGTACGATTGGTGCACAAATATCGAGATCCATTATGTTAAGCTGAGATAAACATTATCGACAAAATCAAGAAAGGAGTTCTGCGTTGGTTTAAATTTACGATTCGAATGTCGATGGATGCAGAAAACGAGGAAGACCGAGAAAGACTACTTGATATCTGGCATTGGTTTTGTTCTCTGTATATTTAGTTTATGTTTTTTTTTTTAATTTATAAAATATATATATTTTTTAAATCAACTAAACATACCTAAATTTCTTGCAATGGAGAGAGAAAAATTTTGAGAAGGTAATATGGACATTTACAGGGCTTATGACCTGTCATTAGCTGGTTTAAGTGGTCACTTTACAAACTGTGTATCATTCACCATTTGGACATACTCAAAAAATCGTTAAACACATACACCTAACTTAAATTTATCTCTAATAATTCCACAAAATAAACCAACATATTATTTATCTCTAATACACACAAAGCATTTTTCCCGATAAGTAGGCACAATATAATATTTTATTTGAAAACGTTCTGTCACGCACACAATAGCTAAGTTTATTAAATATTTGAATGGACTGTACTAAACTTGTATCAAAATAATTACATAATTATTGCTAAATACCCAAATACGTCCCTGTTAAGACAATACTCTCCCTAAACAGAAAGATTCGATTAAAATGACAAGTTTTAAATTTAGGTCAAATATTATTTACATGGGTTTTTTATTTGATTTCCTATAAAGGAATAAATATGTAATCGTGGAATACAGTACTAACCTTATTGTTACTTATTGTGTTGTGCGCCCAAAATAACACCAAATTATACCGGCACCAAATTACAGAAACTTACACAGATGTAGATTAATCAGTCGACTAACAAATGGCGAAATGACAGCTGACACTTTTATTGGGACAAAGAAAAGAACCAACTGCGTAGGTATTTTAAGCTAGTCACCAAACACCGCAAAAACATTTGCGATTTGCGACTCGGGATGAAAAATAAGGAAGGTCGTATGTACAACACGAAAACACGAAACACAGAGCTAAAATACATTCAATAGTGTTAGAAATAAGGGCATTTTTGAGCAAATTGTGTCCCGGAATGTCAAAATACCGACCGATAAAACACTGTATTGTGTTTGTTACCCAACGAGCTATCAGCTGTTGGGAACGACGGGAACAGACGTATATCCTAATGCTAAGTACAGCGTGATCAGGAATCGACGATTAGAAAATATAACCGTTTTACATAGCATTCAATTACAATAATATATCTCATAAAGTGTGCCAAATTTGCTTACGCTTTTCCACATGTGGATTTGATTGAAAAATGAAACACTAATTTTATCATTTCTTACTCAACGACGAACATCATTCAAAATGACATATCTTTATATATATAATGAGGAAGTTCAGTGTCTTTTTTTCCTTTTTTTATTTGTTAAACCAAGCCAAGTTTTTTTATTATTATATATCGAATACGATGGCCAAGTTTTTTATTTTTATATATCGAATACGATAATAATAATCAGCGTTATGATTTTTGAAAATTTTGTCTTTCTGAAATAACTCCGCGTGTGACGTCAGAGGTTGTTCTATGACAGTTCTTCTGAATGGTTCGTTTACGGTGACCAAACCGGATATCCTTCAAAGCTCTCATATCATTGGATGGTTCATATGAACCAGTGACGTCATTCAAAGAAGTGCGTTTTTAATAAAATATTTATTATTATTTTTGTCGTACATTTTTAAGAAATTTTACACTACAATTAAATGCTCTAATTTTTACCGCGCGCAAGAAAACATTTTTTGTATCCAATTTCCCGTAGGGCTAAATTTCCTCATTCTTCGATACGTGTGATGTCACTAAACTCCCCCTAAACGGCACAACCGATGTACGTGCGGTTTTTTTGGCATAATAATGAGCTTTGCGCTGCGCATGTTTGTAGATCTTAAAACCTCCAATATAATATGTAAAAAAACGTTAGGAGCATAAACGTTTTATTCGTCGATCTACCAGGGTTGCATTCGACGAGAATGCATATACTAAAAAAATGTTTGAATATGAATAATTCATCACGCGTACAGAAGAATAATTCATATGGCTGGTGATATTGCATTTTTTTTATTTTGGTTTGAGCAACAGCAAATCACACAATGACGAAACTAAAAGATTGAAATGTCGAACTCAATGTCAAATGTCACTTAGTATATAGTTTATCGGAAATTCGAATATCAAAACAACGTTTGGTGAACCAGCTAATAGCAAACAAGCCAACGCTTGGGCAGGATAATGCCTGTCAGGTCCGCTAGTATAATTATTATGTAATATATTTATGTTGATTTAATTCGTTAATGTTCGATATTAGCTGCTCTAAATTTAAATTACTTTGTTCCCATCTAAATATGTATTTTTAATACAAAATTTCCATCAAAAAAACTTTTTGATGTTTCAAGATGAATTGTTTATTGGTGTGTAATTAATTTTTGCACTTTTAAATATCTTTATGTTATTATCATAATTGGTATCATAAGGAAGTTCAGTGGTTTTTCAAAAATATTTTTTTTCCGGAAACATTTTATGGTTGTCAATGTTTCTTTTTTGGGTGATACCGTTTGTGTTGAATTTGTTCCGACATTACGGTTACCATTGCAGGAGCCATCTTCAGCGTAAACTGAGGATGGCTCCTGCAATGGTAGCCGAGAGTAAAGTTAATTTATGTTTGTTTTTTGCTTTATTAAGCCCCTCGATTCCATTATTTATTTCCTTAATTTTAATCTCGTTTATTATTTTTTTTTTAATTATTAAATTGTTTGTATTATTTTATGTACGTTCTATTTATGTATTAAATAAACCATAAATTATTGAAAATACCTAAAAACACCCACAATAGTATCTTATAACAAATAATCGTATTTTATCTAATGTAATCAATTTGTAAGGATCCTGTAGAAATAATTTGCGTCTGCGCATGTGGAGAAAATGGAGTCGTAGGTCTGAAGTTATGAAAACTAATATTTTCCTTTATAGGTCGGTATTAATTTCCAAGCGCTAATAATTAATAATGCAGAAAAAAAAAATATCACATTAAACCTGGTTTCAGCCCTGATTGAATATATTTTCGGCCGTTTATATTGATATAAAGATAAAAGAGAAATCAATGTTACATCTGCTCATTATTTTATTAGTTATATTTTCAGCTGGTTAATAATACATAGAAAAAAAATATACAGCAAAATTAACGTTAAACGTGTGATAAACTGTTTTTTTTTCAATGTTTGCAATTTGCAACCATAGCCAAAATATAAGTAGCAGTAAGTTGGTAACAAATTAAGTACTAGCGACATCTATTTATTATATTTACAACAATGTACGTAAAACAGAACGCTTCAATTTTTATGCACATTATTATGATAGAAATTCAATAGATGGCAAGAAATATGTTACAATCAAAATTAATAATAACTGAATATTCATTACCTACCCTTGTAATATTAAAAACATATAAACTTTCATTTTAGATAGGGCGAATATAATGTAACCTGTGAACTTATATTGTTAGCGCACAAACGGGAAGCACCTGCCACCGCCTTTTCACTAAAATATTTATTTAATTATTATTTATGATAAATAATTTGACAAAAGAAAAATGCTGGTAGCAGGTGTCTTCCTTTATTTTGTGCGTTTAATTTGTGCATGCCCTTGGTGATCCAGCGTAATTTTAAATTGTTGAAACGCTTTTGAAATAGGAAACGATACAGATGGGACACTCTGCACTATACATTTTACAAATATAAATAAATAAAATTTTTGTTGATACCCAGAAATTGTCATTATTTTAAATAATAATTTATATTTTTTACTTTATTGTATACTATCCACCTCTTGGTATACCAGTGTTAAGAAACAATGTTTATATTAGAAAATTCGCAAAAAATTACAAAATGCTTTTATACTTAGCGATGTTTATTTTTGTTTTCACGGAGTTTCTTTCCTCATCGTTAAGTTGTCCTTCTGCATAGTTTACTGCGCATTATTATTGGTTGTAATCGAGCGCCGTTTTTGCTTTATTTAAAATAAAACACTTTGTAAATTTACCACACAAGAGTTTAATACATTACAACATCTCTGTTGAAATAAATTTAAATATGAACAACTCCCTAGGGAGGAAATCCAGCCAGTCTGTAAGCATTTGGACATAATCAAACATTGTTGAATTACTACCTGGTAAAAGAAGAAGTATAAAAATTGGAAAATTGTTTTCAGGCGTTGCCTAGTAGGTGATTTGGTTCAGCCGGATGAATCTCACCCACGTGATAAAGGTTTCAGCTCTTTTACTTCACAAAAGTCAACAGATGGAAGAGTTGAGGAAATGTGGATGTTCAAACATGGGCAGAATGGTGAATGTTACACAGTGTGTAAAGTGGCCACTTAAACCAGCCAATGACAGGTCATAAGCCCTGTAAATGCCCAGACCTCCATATTCCCTTCTCAAAAATGTTTTCCCTCTCTTTTGAAATAAATTTAAACATTACAACATGACTAGTTTCGGGTAATTGGTATTATCCATCCTCAGGTGTAAATATACACTAAATTAAAATACATACAGATTAATACTTAGGTACTGATGGGGTCGGTTTTGTCGTTTTTGTCGTTTTTGCTCTTAGCGGTTAATAATGAAAGTTATCCGTTAAAGTTATGAATAAATGTGGCGCAAATATTTCAATATTAGCGGCACTAGTGCGGTAGCTAGTGTTGACTTGTATGCTTCGAGGCTATGTTATATTATTTATGATAATACACAATATACTTATGTATGTATATAGTATATAGCAGTCACTGGATGCGTAATTTGTAAGCTAGTCAATGCTCATCAATTTATTGATTTTTAAAACATACCTACTGTTTTTCATGCATAGGGTGTCTTTTATGATTTATGGATATTATATTAAGTTGAATGATTTTGAACATTTAGGGAAGTCCATTTATAAGGGCGGACATATGAATATACAACTTGTGTTTAAATGTTGCATTTTTTGGTACTTACCTACCTACATAATGGTTCTGAAATATGAATACTTGCTAATTTAATCAATATTGCGTAATATGCTTAAATTAGCAAGTTAGCAATAGAGGAAATTTTTGATCATTTTGTAAGAACATTCATTTCTGAGTAATATATTTTTAAATAAAAACACATTTTTCCGTTACAATCTTTATTCACTTTGGTATTTTTGTTTTTCTAATACAAAAGTATGAATAGGCATATAAATAAAAAAAATGGAAATATTAAATTTTCTAAAATATGATATTTTAGAATAATTTTAACAATTCATAAATATTCTTGGAAAAAAAAATATTTACATAGTATATAATATTTATAAAATATCACAAAACACTTTTGTTTATAATTTTGGTGTTTAGGAGTATTTGAAATATTATAATGCTTTTAGAAATATTGATTAATCTAAAAAAACTTTGTTTGCTCTTAATAATAAGACAAACACTTTTACAGTCATGAAAATGAAAAAAATATTTTAAAACATACAACAGCTTCAGCTACCCGTTTCTTATAATAGCTTATGAATGATTATTTACCTTCAAAATTAAGGAATACAAGCATAATATGACCAATGGAAATTTCAATACATCAAAATAGTTAAAAGTTATAAGGTTCTACCTTTTTATTTTAGTGTCACATTGAATTTTGTTGGAATTGATCATTATTTCAAGTTTATATATAGAAATATTCATGTTTATCTATAAAGTATAGTAAATAAAAATTTAAATATTAAGTCTCATTAAATATTCCCATCTCTGATAAACAAATTGAAACTTGCACAATAAGTTTTTCTGGGTTTTTATGCCGTGTGTCATTCATACTCGTTACCTTTAACGGCTGTGAAAATTTAAGAAGATTAAATTTAAATTGAATTGAATAAAATATTAAAGAAATTGTAGGTCATTTATTATTTCCATAAAGGATTGACTTCCTTTTATTTTTTTTAAACAGTCGATAACATTAATTTATAAAATATAATAATGCAGCTTGTAGCATTATTTTTGATGACATTTAAAATAAAATATTTTATGATTCGCCCAGAGAGCATATTTTGGTTTCTATAAAAATACTCCTTAACATGCATTATAAACCTATTTAGGCATATTTTTAAATTACTTAATTTGAATATACAATAAAATTCACAATTAAAAAAAGAATAGACCCATAAAATTTTTCATGGCAAGCTCTTTGTAGTTTTATTAATGTTTTATTTATTTTGAAAATCCCACTGGGAATAAATTTTCATTTTAGATTTTTAATAGGGGATTATAGTCTACGTGGTCACACAGGCCATAAGAAATTAAATAATGAAAAATCTCTATTTTATTCTAATCCAAGAGATAAGGACATGTGATTTGTATTGTCATTTTTTTGCATTTATGTTTCACAGCCACATAAAAAAAATATTTACATTGCACATAGATTTTCATGTTTTGAGAAGGTTTGAAAAATCAACTGATACTAGAATGTTGACACTACCAATTATTATAAGTATTTTTAAACTTTTCAAAATATTCAAGTAACATGCAAATTCAATGACTAAATTTATATTTATAGAAAATACAGTTCATCAAAAATTAAAGATAAATAATTATACGGTGTATAAAACACGGAATGTTCACTCTTCACAAGACAACATAATTTAAGAAAGTCAATAAATACTAAATAACTTTAAATTAAAATATGAAATGATTACATCAACATTATTTATCGTACTGCAACGAGTTTCCACCGCAGTAAAAAGAATGCAACTGTTCTCATGAGAACTAAAATAACCACCAGCCAAAGAACATCATTCCAAAATTGAGATCCACTCATAGCAATTTCTGATAAAAACTTCTGAGGATACCTAAAACAGCAAAACAATATATTTTAGTGACAAAAAAATATTTAATTAATGTTTATCAGTTTGATTCTGTCATAACTAAACCAAACTTGTTAAATATATTCTTTAGTACAGGTTTTCTCACTGTCAATTCAATTATGTAATTTATTCTGGTAAAATATATAAATGTATATGTGTATTTAAAAAAAAAAGAAAAATACTTTAGTTTTTATTATTTACTCAAATATTTAAATTTTCAGACCATTTCCTAAAATTCATAAATAACTTGTGCTGGAAAAACGGAAATCGAGTTGTGATCTATCGATGCTCAAATCCCATTCTAATGGGATTTGAGCATCGGATCTATGGCTGTGAGTCCACAATACTACTACAGGACCATAACGCGGTTTTGATATGTAATAATAATAATAATAATGTAATGGCAAGACATCAGGACAACTATTAAGGATGCAAAAAGGGCAAACAAGGTATGTTATGGGCGTAGCTGTGGAATATTGTAAACTATTAAAATATTTACTCACAAACTGTTATTTCCATAAATATGTAATAAACCGTTTTTTGGTTTATATTTTGTTGTGATTTATATAGTTATAAATATATTTAACTTTCTTTTTTCTATGTTGTCACATAGTATTAGTTTAGTCTTTAAAAGTTATGATAACTACTGAGAATATAATTAGTATTATACTTTGAAATATATATATACCTACTTTGTATTATATGATTAATAAATTAAAAATATGTGAACACAGATAATCATACCTCAATATGGGAAAAAATGTCAAAAAATGCCTTAGCTGTAGGCAAATTTGTGGTTGTTTAAAGCTAATAATACTATTTGTAGTGTATATACTTTAAATAGCTTCAGTGCATACTGTGTATACGTTAGTAATATCATCCGTAGAAATAGCAGTAATGGTTATTTGTATTATTATTCATTCTTAGATGGTTAAGCAACAGAATTGAAATAAAAAATATTTAGTAGGTACACATACTTGTAATGACAATAGTTTTCTTTCTTGCAATCAAGTGTTGGTCTTCCTTCTCCATATATAGCACCAACAAATCCTTCGAGCCCGTAGCGGAGATAAGATACGTAAGAACCCCAGTAAAGGTATGTAGGAAGGTCACGAAGGGTCACGCCAAACCCGGCAAACATCATCACTGGTACAGAAATTGTTGGACCCAAAAATGTTCCATTCTGCAAGGAAATAATTACTAAAAAATACTTTATCTTATGCATAGTAATGCCTTATTCAGAATAGGCACAAAGAAAATTAAAATGTAATTAGTATTTGTATATTCAAGCTTGTAATCGCATACGCGCCAGTCCATAAATAAATGTATGGATACCAATATTTTAAATAAAACATAAATTGGGTTTTTTATATCTTGAGTTCTTTTTGTATGATTTACATAGGTGTACTTAAAAGAACCTGAACTAACATTGTGGCGGGTAAAATTTTTGTGGTATATACTGGGTTCTACCGGTAGTATCTTTTTCTAGTCAGCATGCTAAGTGTCTTTGCTGGAGAAGGTTCTATTTGGCCGGTGTGTTTTTTTTTGCGTCAGTTGTTTGTGGGCTCATCTATTTTGGGATAGATGATAGAGCGCGGGGCCGTAAAGATTTGCTTCCTGTGCGGGAAAACTGCTACAGAAACTCTTAAAATGTTAACATCGGTCTATAAAAGTGGTGTTGAATGAACTACCTTTTCATATAAAAAATGCACCTTCTCTAGCCACCTTCAAGAAACGCCTAAAACATTACTACATATCCTCAGAATCCTGAACTACCTATATTTTACTGTTTATTGAAATTATTTATTTTTATCCCTTTTCTCTCCTTGGTTCCTCTATCTTTCTCCTTCCACACTCATTAACTGATTCCAAATTCCTAATCCTTTAATATGTATTACATAATGTACTTGTTAAAAGTTAATATGTGCAAGCTTTATCTCCCAATTAAAAAACAGCTGTTATTATTTATTAATTAGGTTTTTTTTTATGTATGTACCTTTTTGATATAAATTTTTGTTTTTAGTTAAAAAAATTGACCAACTCTTCATTTTATCAGTCTGTTTTTTGGTTGGCTGGAAGATATTGCTTTTAGCAATAAGTCCGCCAAAGTAGGTACTTATTCTTTGTACTTGGATTTTTTTAAATAAATAAATTTTAAGGGAAAATCTCAAGTGTTTGATTGGATTCTCAGTTTCAAATGAGGGGAAATGTCAATTGATGACCAACCCCACCCTGGACGTCCTTCGACGGCCAGAACCGACAAAATTGTCTCTAAAATTTGTCAAACCATAGTAGAAGACCGACAAGTGACCGTCAAATAAATTATGGAGTTATCTGGAGTGACTTGGAGTTTAGTGCAGCAAATTGGAACTAAAGATTTGAGAATGAGAAGTGTGAGTGCCAAATTTGTTCTCACACAGCCTACTCTGTGCACCAATTTTTGACCAATAAAGGTATGACCACTTTACCCCCCTGGTCTAGCCCTCTGTGACTTTTTTTTACTCCCCTGAAAGAAAAGGGACATTATTTTGCCGAAATTGCCTAGGTGAAGAAAAAAAACGACAGAGGCATGCGCTATATCACGGAAGACGGATTAAAAAAATGTTTCCAACAATGGAATAAAAGGTTCGACAAGCGCATTAGCTCCCGAAGAGTACATTGAAGGTGATTAAAGGTTTTTTATAAAATATTAAAAAAATATATTAGATAGGCTTCTTTTGGGTGCGCCTTAGTATTTTTTTTATTGTCAAGGCAAATGAAGAATACAATTATGTATGTGAAATAGAATTAGAACCTTGGACGAGTGATTTCTACTCAAAGGCAACTCTCATGTAAAAATCCTGAAAAAGGAAATTGAATAGGCATAAGTCTGCCATGTTGTGTAGCAATTAACATCTCCGCCTTTCAGGTCTGTTTAAACTAAAATATTTTACTGTCTCTGGACTGGCACCTGAAGCGTAAGACTGACCAACTTACGTTAATGTAACATATGATCGAAATACGCTGCATTTAATTTTCCAATGCAGTACCCTATGTAACACCTCATGTGGACACTTTTATATAGTTAGTAAATGAACACACGGAGGATTGGAAACAGTTTGTGACAGAGCAGGTTTCAAATCTTAGACCTCTGATCCAGATTCCACGATACTATCCCAGAACTTCAACTTCACTCATCCTTTTGGTAAGATGCTTGCAAAGTTCTTTATCTGTTTTCTTATGAAAGTACAAACTAATTTATAATACTTACCACAACACTGAAAACTGCGCCAATCATAAGTCCAACACTTTGTGCAACAAAGACGACCAGAAGTGATATAGTAAAGAACATTCCGAATCGGAAGGGAACCAGTGGTTGGGAAGACATTGCGTACACAATTATCGAAAATAGGAAGCAACATATTACCTGAAATGTAAAGGTTAAATTATTCAGCAACTGCAAAAATAATCAAACTAAAAAGGCAGAGTATGAAACTTTATTTAATTCATTGTACATCCCGTCTTGGTAAAGTAAAAGTGAGCACGCAGATATAAAACATGGTCATTGTTAACTCACATGTTTATAATGTTGTAGTTCAAATTGTGGTGCTTTCCTACATATGGATCTTGCAGACAATATACTATATATATAGTCCTGGCTTTACTTAAGTTACACGGCTTAAACTAGCGCTGTGGATGGAGGTTTTCTTTAAGACTTTCACATAATTTACAGTTTTATAGCCAACTTTTTAAAAACTAGTTTGACTTGATAAAACGAACATGTCCAATAACTTTCTAAAGAACTACATTAACAGTATTGGAGTTAACTGTGCAATCTGCAATGTTATCTGTTGTTAAGTTATAACATACTCTATCCAGAAGTTTGTGCGAAAATTAATCACAACTAACTATCATGAGTCAGACTGAAAAAAAAACTACAAAAAAAAAATCTGGGATAATTCTCGCATCTCTAACTAATGAGTATTTTGTTCATTTTCCAATTATTTGAGTTAGTTGTTTCATGTAAACCGTGCTTATTTTTGTTTGTTCTTTTTATATCGATTTGATTTGTGTTATTTTATTTTATTTTATTTAGAAAACATACAGTCATACAAAATCAGTATTAAAAACAACAATTTTTTAACATAAAAAGACCAATTAAGTTTTCATAAATTAAAAAGATATAAACATTAAATGTGACAAAAAATAAAAAATAAATAAGAATTTTAAGTGAAAAAAAGATAATTGTTGACATTTGCGTTTTCCATGGAGGTAATAAATTAAAATAAATAAAAATACCGAATGTACACTCCGAGCCATCCACGCACACACATGAACGCACATATAAAAATGATGTTATATTTTAATGATGTTCTAGTTTTGTATAGTGTTATTTATAAATTATATTATTCGTCCTAATTCAACACAGGACTTTAGTCCCATAGTGTTGAGACTTGTGTCCCAAAAAATAAAATATAAATAAAATTATTTGTGAATCAATGAATAAAAAAAAGCTCTCTTCCTATCACTATTACGGTTTATTTAATTATTATTATAAATAGAGGCTGAAACTTTTACTGCTTATATGCTCTATAGCTGCTGGACTTATTGTCAGCTCATATTTTTTAATTAAAATATTTCAATGTAAAAAATATTATTTTTAATGAAAAGTGGGTACAGAATTCAAAACAGTTTTAATTCCACCTGTAATTTAAATTGAACAAAATTGTAAATAAGGAACTTAAATCCCAACTGCCCATGTGCTCTGTAGCTACAATTGGCATTGAGCTATATATTGTACAGTATTATTGGCATAATTTTCATGCAAATAGCGCTTTAAATATCATTCTATATAATCAAATGCTATGTTTTTCATGTTTTAAGCAAGAATAATTATTTTTTCAATAAAACTTCAATTATCCGGATTAATGAGTATTAGAGGTTATCTGAATATTCAGAAATCTGGATAGTTGGATTAAACTCAAATCGGGTTGTGGTCCTGTGGCTAGTGTTTCGGACTCACGGACCAAAGGTCCGTGGTTCGAATCCCACTCTACCCCAACTCGATTCCATTTTCTAATAGTGAGTTATTTACAACTCTTTGAAAATGGCCCTCAAAATCAAATATTTGGGTAAATCAGAAGAACGCAAATATTTCTTAAAAAAAAAAAAAAAAACATTAAATTAAATCAATGTTTTGAAAGAAAACCCAAAGTTTACTCTACAAGAACTTTTTATTGCTTTTGAAATAATAAAGCGAATTGGAAACACATTAAAAACTCACTTAAACTTGTCCAGCAAAGTTAATTGCTTTGAGGAAGAAACTTTTATTTGTTATCGTAACAGCTTAATTTTTTATTTTCTGATAGCTATTTGGGTATTTGGCAATCTGCATTACTGGAGTTCAGATAAACGGAGTTCTACTGTACTACTAAATTATAAGGGGTCAATGTGGTAAAATCTAATAAAATAAAATCCTTGAAGGTGAACAATCACATAATGAGAATAGTAGGAAAGCAAAACGTTAGGAATAATGTCAAAGACGTAAATCTATTAGATATATAAATCACTTATTGACCCAATTATACAAAGATACACCAACAATATTTGCTTTGATATTGTTTGGAAAAAATACAAAACCATTATATTTGATAGGTTATCAGGTTTATTAACTGTGGCACTTTGACCTGTAAACATTATTCATGTTTATATAAGGTATGTATATACGGATCATGAAAATTATTTTATTAAGCAAAGAAATTGAAAACCAAAATAAATTATTGTAATAATAAAAATGTGCTACTCAAAATCAATAATAGGATTTCTAGTATCCAAGTTTATGATGTTTTTCAACTCACCGAGATGGGTATGTCAACAAGTGTTACAGATGCATAATACGTGCGTAATGAATACCATCTATTAAAATGCTCTTTTTGTAAAATGCACATCTCCATAGGAACTGTAACAAAGAATTCATTTTTGAACATGTTGTAAATTTGATATTTGTCCATTATGAACTAACTGTTTGGTAATAATTAAATAAGTAACTTAGATAAGTAGGTACTCTTTAAATACTCATACCAAGTTATTTAAAAAATGTAATAACTATATACTTACACGTTAAAATAGTTAACATCATCGTTGAAAACATATGGTGCATAAGAATAGCAAAAAGTAAGTTATAGTTGTCCAGTACTCGTGATCCTTCATTTCCAGCATCGATAAATAATAGGCCCAGCATTATTCCAGTAAGGATATTTACAGCAATTCTTAAATGTGTAAGTGTCTGAAATAAAAATAACAATTATTGTCATTTTTTTTAACTTAAAATTTTGAAATAAGTATCCATGGACAAAATACATCCATAACCAAGATGTTCTACATTACGGTTCTTGCTGAGCAATCTCAATCAACAATTATTGATGGTGAAACATATAAAGCCGAGAAAATGTCTCGAACCCAGGACCTCGTGAATGGTAGACGAACACGCCAACCACTTAACAACGAGGTGGACTTATTTCCACTCCATTTTCTTATTCAGGATTTTTACCCGAGAGCAGACATCGATTCAAAAATACTCTTCCAGGGTTCTGGTTCTATTCCACATACAGAACCGTGTTTTTTATCCCCCTGAACATTTGAGGTTCTGGATTAAATTCCTAACTCGGTGGACGTGATATATTGATTTTGAAGGTTATTATTTATTATTATAACTGCAATATTACATTGTTCCTGGACTGGCACCTAAGCGTAAGATTGATCACCTTTCCTCCATCTAACAGATGATTGAAATACCCTACATTTGGCTTACCAATGCAGTTCCCCATGCACCACTGTGTGCGGAAAGGGGAATGATGATGATGAATATTTCTTTAGTAAGCTGTCAATGGTTTTAAGTTTGTAAACAAATAAAATAGTAATTCAAACAGAAGGTTAAGAAATATGGGTTTTAACTAATAAATTATACATATAAACATTGTTATTATTACAGCACACATAAGAATATGTTTATGTGTGTGTTCGAAATATAAAAAAATATCAGTGTATATGTATTACCATATCTCTTTTGGCCATCAAAAACCCTTTTCTAATGAGAACTTTAAGTTGATTAGATTCTGGTGTCTCTTCTAGTCCTTTGAGTTTATTAGTTCTCTTTGAACTACCAAGAGGATGCTTTTTTCTAAGCACCTTGAGGTCGAGCACTTCCGACGGGTTTCTAAACCACTCTAGAGACTTTCCATTCTCCGTTCCAGTGACAAGGGTTTTAATTTTTTCCATGCCATATTCTCCGCATGCCAATTCGATCACTGAAAAGTAAAGAATGATTTTAAATTAACTTTATTGAATCTGAAAAAGTATGTTTTATTTAATAAAGCATTTTTAAAAATAAAGAAACTAGTTTATATGAAGGATTTACCATAGTCAGCAGGGTTGTGATATTTTGGACATGGCATATTGACAGCTTCTAAATATGGTACTAGATTAGCTGTTGTTCCTTGATAAAGACATTCTCCTTGTGCAAGAACATACACATGGTCAAACATCTGAAACAGTGTTGCTGATGGCTGATGGATAGTGCAGACAATCGTTCTTCCTTGCTGTGCTAATTTCTTCAATTGCATTACACACTGGCTACACGATGAGCTATCTAGTCCACTGAAAAATTTAAGAATAATTAAGATAAGTCATACACTTGAACTGCAATATTAGCCGTCACCTAGAAGAACAAGTGAAGTAGATGATTAAGTGGAGAGCCATTTTCAAGCAATGACAACCAAAATGACTATGAAATCAGTAGTTTCTTAACCAATTATCATGGAGTTCAATGATAACTTGTATATGTCAAATTTGTTAGTATAAAATATAAATAATTAGTACTTGCACCAAAAATGCCATATGGTTTATATAAGATTACTTTAATTAGAAAATTTATTAACATCTACGTGCATAATATTATTGCAAGAAGTATCTACTTCAGTTTATTCATTATGATGTCATGCTATTATGAACCATATGTACATGTCTATCTATATTTAAAATAAGTCATTAACATATCTTTGAAATTAAAATTATTTGGTTCCATTTTTGTAGTTATTGTTAAATTAATTATGTACATTGCAAAAACATATCGCCAGAAATAAATAAGTGGATTGATATGAAGCTTATGTATTTTTATTCATATCAGGCAAATAACTTTGTTTACAATAATAATATTATGAATACATAAAGGTTAAACTTGCGCTTCCTCACAATATTATGTACGAATGAATTATTTTGCTTTAATCAATCATCTTCGTCAAAGAATGACATTTAATAGACATTTTACAGTATTGAAATAGAGAAATAGATTGGTTCTGTGCTAATCAAAATCTTGGAAAACGGATATCAGATCTGGCCACTGACCTCACACTGTTTAGCGCTACACTCCAAGGTTCTATAAGACACGTGAAGAGTGTTTGATAACCGAGTACATTTGCACTGAATCAAATGCGCCATTGGCTGAATTAAATATAAAATTGCTGCAGTTCTTCTTCTCACAGAACACCCAAGCTTGAGAAAAATCACATTTTAATTTTTGTGTTCTCACTGGAAATCGAACCTGGAACCTTCCGTGCGTGAGTTAAGCGTCTTATTAATGAGGAAGTCCAGTGGCTTTTTTATTTGTTAAAAGACTATCAAACTAAGCGAAATTTCGAAAAGTATTTTTTTATGTACTGTATTATCAGCACTATTATTTTTTTAATAATTTTATAATGAGGAAGTTAAGTGGTTTTTTTATTTTTTTATTTGTTAATAGACTATTAAATTAAGTCAAAAATTTTTTTTTCAATTTTTAAATATCGTATTGTCAGCGCTACGATTTTTCAAAGTTTTGTATTTCTGAAATAACTCCGCGTGTAACGTCAGAGGTTCATTTCCGCTTATTCGCATTCAGTTCTTCCCATTGGTCCAGAAGCGACAAGCTGACCGGAAATCTTCCATAGCTCTC
This sequence comes from Micrasema longulum, assembly GCF_059751315.1. NCBI lineage: Eukaryota > Metazoa > Arthropoda > Insecta > Trichoptera > Brachycentridae > Micrasema > Micrasema longulum. The sequence continues at coordinate 26,865 of NW_028278951.1, forward strand.
AGATCATAGGTTGATTCACATGAACCAGTGACGTCATTCAAAGTAGTGCGTTTTTATCAAAATATTTTTTCCGTACATTTTCAAGAAACTTTGCTCTACAATTTAATGTTCTAATTTTTACCCCACGCAGGAAAACATTTTCTGTATCCAACCCGTAGGACTGAAGTTCCTCATTACTCCGCTGAGTAGTCCTGACTGGTGAGTTGGCTTCCCATAAACCGGAAATCTATCACAACACTCTATCATTGGTTGATTCGGAAGAATTAGTGATGTCATTCAAAGTAGTTTGTTTTTATTAAAATCATTTTTGTTATTTTTCCCCACATTTTCATAATTTTTAATCAATTTATTGCTTTAACTTTTACCACATGTAAAAAATCATTTTTTAAAATCCATTTTCTTCTAGCACTGAACTTCCTCATTATAAATGTAAATTGTTATTATAGGTTTTACTCACGTTGTAGGTTCATCAAGGAACATGACAAGAGGATTGTTGATGAGTTCTAACGCTATGGACAACCTCTTTCGTTGTCCGCCTGAGAGGCGAGCAGCGCGTGTGTTTTGGTGTTCATAAAGCCCGAGCATTGTTAAAATTTCTTCAATCTGTAAATAAAACAATTACAACATTGATGTTATTGGTATGTTTACGTATTTGGTGTATGAGAGTGGATTAACGAATTGGCTCCTTGACTTGAAACAAACCCAATCTGGACGAATTTTTGAACAAAAAGAGATATGTAAATCTGTACATCAGAGGCAGACGGATGCAAATCCAGAATTTGATAAAATGACATTTCGATTTCCGTATCCAGTTTATGATCATCGCCATTGATTTTGAAAAAATGTCTTATAATGAATGAACAAATGTATTGAGATACTGAAAATACAAACTCATGCTATAAATTATAAGAAATTACTTAGAGAAAGTAGATTTTTTAGGCTTTTGTTGAACATTTGACGTTTGCATTTGCATCCGTCTGCCTTTGAGGCACAGATATGTATTACATATTAACATTTCTTTTAATGTACAAAATAGGATGACTGTGAGTCGTTTATTGTATTAAAATATAATTTTTGGAGAAGCAAATATTGTTTTGTACTCACAGCTTCGTCCTTTTCACATTGATCCTTTTCAATATCCATCTTCAAATCAGCGGCAATCTTCATATTCTCAAGAACTGTCAAAAGAGGCTGTAATCGGTCATCCTGCATTATGTAGCAGGAAAGCTTCTTAAAGGCATCTGAAATTAATAATCTTATTATTGTATGCACATTTTTATTAATTTATTTATTATATATACGGCCTAAGCCAATTAAAACAGTTATATGAAGAAACATATGTATAAGAAGCTGAATAAAAAGGACATAAAACTATGTAGCAAAGACAAAAAAGGGCAATAGAATACAATATATATTCAAGAATTCAAGAACTCAATCAATATACAGAGTGTTCTTTAAACCCTGTCACATCCGAAACCACGATGATCAGTATGGGCAAGAAGACATATTAGCATATTTAAAAAAATATTTAGAACAAAGATTTTTTTAAAAAATAAAATATTAAAAAAAAACAAATGGTTGCTTACTTCTGCAGGGGAGAAGTGAGGGGGGCGTGGCCGCGCGGTCCGTGGTGTATCAGACTCCCCTCTCCCCCTCCTCTTTTCACCCCTGCAGAAGTCAGCAACCATTTGCTTTTTGAGATGTTTTATTTTTAAAATTTTTATTTGTTCTAAAAATTTATTTTAATGTGCCAATATGTCTTCTTGTTCATACTGATCATCGTGGTTTCGGATGTGACAGGGTTTAATGAACACCTGTATAATATTTTGATCTAACTAAGTTAATCTATCTTCATCTCGCACTGTGTTAGTGGCGAAGATTTGAAGAATAGCAGATTTTTACTTCTGGTGACACGATTGGGAACATGAAATGAATTATGTTAACTTATAGAAGTACTAACTTAGTAATACTAATTAGATTCATATAGGTAAATCATCTTCAACAATTAAATTTGGATGAGTGATATCATTTGAATAAACCGATAACGGATCCATAACGGAAACTCAAATCAACATGATGGGGTACAATTAATGTTTTAATATATAATATACAATATACAATAGCTGGATCATAAAAATCTGAACCAGAAGGCGCGTAGAACCAAGTTTGTATTGTGCCCTAAAGTCTGCGATGCGCCCCCCCTACCCGAAATCCCACCTGCGCGCATGCGTGGAGTGATCGCGTAATGTTGCCAGACCGCGAACAATATATTATCATAACACAAATATAAGATCATTTTTGTTATATTATGTTTTACCTCAAAAAAATACTGACCAATACTACTGACTAGACCACAAAAAAAACCCAGATACTTTTATTAGGCAAACGTAAAAAAATCATTAAATAATCATTAACTTATTAAGTAAATAAATTCCGTTTAATATTGTAATTAGGCTTATTAATAGAAAGCCGGGTAAAGAATTCGACTACCTCAGCAATACTAGCAAAATGTCCACCTTGTTTTATTTAACAACCTGACAGACGGCAAAATAATCAAATACTTAAATAATATTATTTGTGAATTCGCTACTAATAGACATGACATGTGATTCCACCCTTGTCCCTTTTAATCCTAGCAATATTTTGACACTTACAAACGACACAACACAGCATAATTGAATTTAAATCGGCAATTGCGTACTAAGCAAGGCCGACGCCGACAAAATAGTTATTGGCCTAAACGTAAAACTACTCATTTATGAGTAGTTTAGTCAGCTTCAGTTTGATGCGCTTACGCGGTTTCCGGACTACTTCAAACCTTGTTCATTAATTTACAATGTAAAATAATTTTGTATTTTAATATTGTGTATGTAAAATTAATGAAGATAATATGATGTTTATATATATTTCATTATTTACAGATTTTAATATCGAACAACATATAATTATTGTCATGGTTATTATATAGGCACACATAAATTATTTTCTTTTCGGAATTACTGCCACTGGTGTGGATAATGACATAATGAGAAGGTATAATAAGATTATACAGGGTGTTCTTTAAACCCTGTCACATCCGAGATCACGGTTATCAGTATAGGCAAGAAGACATATAAGCATATTAAAAAAAATATTTAGAACTAATAAAACGTTTAAAAATAAAATATTAAAAAAAAAACAAATGGTTGCTTACTTCTGCAGGGGAGAAGCAAGGGGGGAGCAACCATTTGTTTTTTTCTTTAATTATTTTTTAAGATTTTAGTCGTTCTAAAAATTGATTTAAATGTGCCAATATGTCTTCTTGCTCATACTGATCATCGTGGTTTCAGATGTGACAGGGTTTAAAGAACACCCTGTATATAGGTACTACGGTCCGTATTCTAATGGGAAATAAAAATTTATCTTCAATTTTATTTACAAAGTAAAACTAAGTTTTCTGCATGAAAAATACCGAATGTTCACAATTTTTTTTTCTAAACATGTTCAATAACAGGTTACCGACGAAGATGCTATGGATTTTTATAGAAATTTATACATTTTCGTTCATAAATATCGATGTTATAGTCCTTTAAATATAGCTTGATTAGAATGACAGCTGTCAAACTAATTTCATTAGTGATGGTAAATTACTGATCACTGATCAAATCGATTTTATCAGTTATTTCATGCAATCATGAAACTCTGTTTTCGAAAATTTATATAAAAAACGCAAAAACAAGCCTATTATAGTGTGTTAAACACAACTATTCACCAAAAAATAAGACATTTATACTTTTTTCATGAACAACATCGAATGAATTATTTTTTTATTCGATCAATTTACATTGATCAATTTGTCCCATCTCTAACGTCGTTAGTAACTAAGTTATTTTTAGTTTTCTTTTAGTTTTAAAGCTGATTATATCTATTGATGTTGATTTATGTTTCAAGCATTGCATTAAAAAAATAAATTAACACGCCAGATACAAATGATTTTTCGTGTGTCAATATAAATTACTCCTTTGACGTTACTACAAAGTTACGTCGTCACTTTTTCTGACAACTGTCATTCTAATCATGTTTCATTTTAAGGACTATAGTATATACCGTCTCGATATGTACCGATGAAGATAGCGTTCATAATTGCGGCCCAAGTGTATCTATCAAAAGGAGTGTTTTTATTGTTTGTATTATTTTATAGAATACCTTTAAAGTAACTGCATATTAAATATACTGGTTGTGGCATTGTGCTGTTCATTTACGCTTTATTCCTTTTGTTTGTGCAGATAAAGAATACAGTTATGTGTGTGAAATAGAAATATAACCCTCGACAAGTGTTTTTGACTATATAGAAGCCTTCCTTCAGGTAATAGTCCTGAAAAAGAAAACCTAGAGGAGATAAGTCACACAAGGCTTAGGGTTCAACTCCTGGCAAGCGAATGTGAAATATGGCCTTTTAGGTGGTTCCACTCCGCAATATTTTATTGCTACTGGACTGAGCCAAGAAGTATAAGACTGATCACCTTACCTTCAGTGCAACAAAAATGAACACGATACGGTGCTACGGGAAATTGGATACATTTTTTTTTTGTTACATGTGGTAAAAAATTAAGCATTTAATTGTAAGGGAAAGTTTCTCAAAAACGTATGAAAAAATAAAAAAATGATCTACGTCACAAGTTCTAACGAATCAACCGATGAGTGTTGTGATAGATTTCCGGTTTACGGGAAGCCAACTTACCAATCAGCATAACTCAACGAAGAGGGTTTGTGGCGTCGCAGACGGAGTAATTTCAAAATTATAAAACTTTGAAAAATCGTACCGCTGATATTACGATACATAAATAAAATAAATTTAAAAAATTGGCTTAGTTTGATGGTCTATTTAGAAATATTTTTGTTTAAACCACTGAACTTCCTTAGTACCAACTCAGTGCCCTATGCTCCATTGGGTGTGGATAGGGAAACAGCGAGATCTATCTGGCATTGCATTTGTACATGGTACCCACATGATGGATATTATTTATCTAATAACAATATTAACACAATTTGATGATTTATATTCCGTTGTATTTACCATTTACACTTCAAAATTAATAGTTTGCATCGTCATTGAGGGATAAAGATCAAAACAGACTAAAGGGTCAGGAATAAATGATTCAATCTCAGAGTGCAAAGTATAAAATCATATTATCTTAAACAAGGACGTACATGATAACTGTGTAACTTGTGAACATTGTACAACTGTTCATTAGATATAAGATAAAAAATACTTCCAATTAAAAGCCACTTGTGGCAAATATGTACATTTCAAATAAATAATCAATTATAGAATAATAATCTTATAACTTAATTAAATCATAATAATTATTATAATAACAATCGTAATTCGAGATAGATAACAGTAAAGCAAATTCTGAACTCGATACAAACCACCAAACAAATAAAAAAATATTTATGTGATTATTTGAATCCGGTTGTGGTCTCGTTGCTAGTTTCACGGAGCAGAGGTCCGGGGTTTGAACCCCGCTATAACACAACTTAATTCCCATTTTCTAATACTGAGTTATTTACAACTAATGAAATTTTATCGACTACTCTTGGTTTAAAATCTTCTCCTTATATTGCTTTTTCAAATTTGAAAGATTACTTGCTATACCTGTTATTCTTTCTTTTTCTCTGCTGCATTGACATGTTTTTATAGTTTTAAAACTACTTTTAATTACTTATATTATATATGCATATAAAATCAATATATTGCTGCTCTTACTATAATGTGCAATTATTATTATTTTTTATTTTTTTATTAAATTGAAAACATATTATACATATTTTTTATATAATATTCCCAAGGAGTTTTAAAAAAAACTCATTTAGGGACATACAGATAACAACATTTATTTAAAGACGTTTTTACATTTTAAACTATAACATTATTTACAAAAGCAGAATAAAAACTATGATATACTACAAATTAAAAAGGGTATGAAAAATATTTAAAAATAACTAAATAAACATAATACTAGGCATGGAAATAAATTCAAAATGATGTATACATTATACAATCTGGGAAAGAAAAATTAAAAAAAAAAAAAAGTTTAAAAATGACATGTATGTATATATACAAACTGAACTAGTACAAAATAAAAAAAGTTTTTTTTAAATTAACAAAATATGCGCACAGACAATACAGGTTAAAAAGAATATTTCAAAAACGTATTAAAATTACGTATACAAGCTAAAAAAGTATAAAAAACACAAATAACATTTCAATAGTAGGTATTAAAAATGACATATACAAGCAAAAACGGTAAAATATTAAAAGTTATGTGTTCAAGATGCGCTGGATGCGCTAAGATGTTCAAGATTCTCTGGATAAACTAACATTATTTATTCAAAGTACTTCTGGAAAAAATAATTCTTCAATTCGCACGTCCTGTTTCTATATTTTGAAATTGGTACTTTAAATTTTTGTGGCAATTTATTGAATTCCTTGAAACCTATGTATTGTAAATATCTAGTACCGAACTTCGTAGACTTCACAGATCCAATATAAATATTATTTTTGAAGATGTTTTTTAAATTGACTTAAATTTATTGTCTTATATTTCACTTAAAGATTCTTCTCATCGTTTCTTTGAATCCCTTAAAATATGTTTGTGTATATTTATATTTTTTCCTTTTTTAAAAATGTTATTACTTTTTTATTTTATTTTTACATCTGAGCATGTTTTTCATTCTTTATTTTAATTCTTAAATTTTAATTACTTTTACAAATTTTCTTCATTTTTAATATTATTTCCGTTTGTCAAAACTAACTACAAACTACAAACTTTAAAATAACTTTTTTTACTTAAATTTTAATTTTTGATCAACTTCCATTTACCTTTTTTTTTCCTTCTCTTTTTTGTACTTTTATTAATAACCTTACATATAATAACTTTATAATAAGGAAACTTCACTGGTCCATTAGAGTGAAGTCTAACTGTGTAAAATATAAAACTATGTAACTGTACTGTATGTTTCCTAAATAAAATAAAACAAAGTAAAAAACTTGTTGAAAAAGGCCCCCAAAATTTAAATATTTGGGTAAATCATAAAATACGAAAAATTCATTTCCTTTTTTTTTTTTATCAGTTACATTGTTGTATCAAATTACATTATTTCTAAAATAAGGAAGTTACCTACGTGGTTTTTAAATCCATGCTTCAAAAAAGTTTTTTTTTACTCTTGTTACGTTTACCATATTTATATTTTTATCGTAAAATACAGCTATTTGAGATACTTCAAGAGTAATAAAAAAACTCTCCGAGAGTACATTCACCTTTAATGTACTCACGTAATATCATTTTTAGGAATTTATAAAATCGAACTTTACGATGCGCAAGATACGAACGAAATATTATAAAACACACACCTAGAGTAAATTTAACGACCCGATTTCAAATTAAAATAATCGCAAGTATTATTAATATTTTACATTTAGCTGTGACGAGATTACGAACGCTATTTTCAACGGTGCTTAAGGAGACGGTATAGAAAGAAAATTGACACGAATTATGGTGGTATATACGAAAATGTGTATATTTAAATGAAAATTTTAAATATCTTCATCGGTAAGCTGTAATTAAACATATTTAGAAATAAAGTTGTATACATATTTTATCTTTCATAGAGAAAACTAAATTTTACTTTGTAGATACAATTGATGATAAATTTTAACTTACCACTGTAATACGGGCCCAGGGCCGCGGCGGCCTCCGTGGTGTAGTGGTCAAGACGCTTGACTCACGCACGGAAGGTTCCGGGTTCGATTCCCGGTGAGAACACAAAAAATTAAAACTGTGATTTTTCTCAAGCCTGGGTGCTCTGTGATGTAATTCACCACTGTAATTAGGCCTCCTGGCCTGTTGTGGTGCAAAAAAAAAAATGTAAATGTAAATGTAAAAAATTATGATCGGCTATCTTCATCGGTATATACTAAGACGGTATAAACTAATATCGATATTTATCTACGAAAGTGTGTATATTTGTATGAAAATTTAAAGTGTCTTTGTCGGTAGTCGGTAATTAAATATGTTAAGAAAAATCGTTAACATATTATATTTTTCAAACAGAAACCTTAATTTTACTTTGTAGATAAAAATGAAGATTAATTTTGACTTCCCATCAAAATACGTACTCTAGTACCTATTTTTTTATAATTTTATTAAACCACACAGATAATATAAAACATTAGTACATAAACAAAATTTACGTATTTACAGAAATAAATCAATAAAACAAAATTTCAAATGTATTATTAGGCTTTCCAAATAAATTCAAATTTCCAAAATCTAAATATATTCAATTCCAGCAAAATAACATATATTTCATCACCATCATTTCTTTTCCGCGCCAGATGGTGCATAGGGACCGTATTGGTAAACCGATCGCATGGTATCTGAATCATTTTTATTGAATGAACGTAAGATGATGAGTCTTACGCTTTAGGTGCAAAAACACCTTTAAAAAAAAAAATGTCAACCATGTCCATAATCAAACCAAATAGCTCTTGCATGGTAAGCATAATTTTTTTTTTGATAAATAAATTAACATGAACAACGTCACAAGTTCTTCCGAATCCACCAATGATCCGGTTTCCGGGAAGCCATCTCACCAGTCAGGACAACTCACCGATGACAACTAGGACGTCACGGGAGGGTAATTTCAAAATTACAAAACATTAAAAAATCATGGCGATGATAATACAATAAATAAGAGTTTTTTTAATTGGCTTAGGTTGATAGTATATTATCAAATAAAAATAAAAATATTTAAAAAAACACCGAACTTCCTCATTCAGTCGTTTCAAGGTACGAGTTTTTTTTTTGGAGGAACAGCATTAAAAACACAATATTATATATAAATATGTTTAAAAACCGTAACAAACTTACCTTAATAATTGTGTTACTTATATAAATTTCAAAAATAAATCAAGAAATGCACAAAAAAAAGAAAGTTCAGTATTCTTGCTTATAATTATCTAACTATAATGCTTTTTTTTCATCTATTGATATATTTTACGTGCCCTTTAATTAATAAATGAAGACTTATTATTTCTGGCCGCGATACGATCCCACTTACTATTTGATGATGCTCACACTTACACACACCTGAACACTTACTCCCACACTAATACACATAAACACACATCTACACTTACTCTCATACAAATACACATAAACACACCCTTTTGTTGAAACACAATTTAATAATATGTATGATTCTTATTTAGAAACTTCGCTGGTCTGTCTTTAAACGGTATTTTAAAAAAATATTATTATTTCATTGTCGACTGTTTGTTTCTTTAAAATAAATAAATTTAGAAATACTGTACGGAGAAATATGGCTACAGATTCATCAAACGTAAAACATTACATTGACATTATCTACAAATATTTCTGAAAAAATTAAAACGAATCTGTGAAAAATTCACATGTGCGTGTACTGAGATAATAAAAGGTGTAATCTCCTTATTAACACATACTAACAATATTTAAATAAACACATTTTTGTAACTAACACAATACACAAGTACGATGTTTCAGGAAGTTATATACAAATTTATACAAGTGTTTTTTCCTTGAATAAATAGGTACCTATGTACTAGGCGCATTTCGTCCGTACATACTGTGGATGCGGCGCATCCCTTGAATATTTTAAAGTAAGAATATGTATTTTATTATTAAAAATTATAGATAAGAAAAAAAAAATCTAAAAATATTCCTTAAATTATCTTAGAATGTTCGAGCGCTCGCAATTTACAATTTAAAACATTTTTTTTAGTTCACATACCTAAATACGTAAGCGAATTTCCTATGTCAAGGTACCATGGACTTGATAGTATTCGTTTAATATAGTGGAATCTGAATACTACTCTTCATTTTGAGTTCAGTCTTATTACAAATGTTCGAATTTCCGCGCACGCGCATTCAAGTTTATTATGTTGTATTGTTCAACGAGTCACAGAGATAAGAGAATCCAACAAATCTTTCTATTGAAATTAAACCAAAACTTTAGAACACCTCGGTACTGTTCAAATGTTTACAACTTCACCGTTAAACGCGCCTGCTCCTGTGCTCCGTCAATTAATATATGATCAACAATTAATTATTATTAATTTTAGAAAACTTATTTCGGATCATTTTAATAATAGTGAAAGCGCACTTTACAAAAGTGATTATATGCAATGTTTATTTTAATAAGATATCTACCTATATGTACTATCACACCCACTAAATGAAAAAACTTTTTTTTTTTCAGCATCTCTTCTGATAATATTCACCGCACGCGCCTGCTAGGCACCTATCTAATTTAACCCTTAACTTAGCTGAGCATATTATAACATACCTACATATATTCTCTCTAAATCTATAGCTCAAGTTATTTGAAAAATAAATGTTATTTTATCGGTACCTACCTCCAAGTTTGGACATTCGAAAGATAAAAATGCAGAATTTAAAAAAAAAACAGGATCATATGATTTATAAATAAAACGTTTTTTTTTTAGAAAAAAAAAATTTACTTCTCTCTGCCAAGTTAAGTTTGTTTAAAAATAAATACATAGTTTCTGCATTTTATATTTGACAAACCTAAGATAATAAGGAAGTTCAGTCCTACGGGAAATTGGTCATAAAAAATGTGCGGTAAAAATTAAAACACTATACGAGTTTTGTACGGCAAAGTTTCTTGAAAATGAATGAAAAAAATAATAAAAACGAACTGCTTTGAACGACGTCACTAATTCTTCCAAATCAACCAATGATAAGAAAGTTGTGATAGATTTCCGGTTTATATCAGTTGTCAGTCAACTGACCAATCAGCAGAACTCATCGAGAAGAAGGGAAAGAGAATTTTATAAATCACAGCGCTGATAATACAATGCATAACAATTTTTGGGTTAGTTTAATAGTCTATTAACAAATTAATCAACCCGCCGAATTTCCCAATTGAACTTCAATTGGGCATATATATATAGATTATTAATAATATTTAAAGTATTACTTTGTGGTCAAACATTTCAACGAATATTGGTAAATATTTGTGCTCAATGCGTATAGTGGGATTTGTATATTAGAGTAATTAGTGTCCTGACGAAGAGCCAGAAACGTTTCGAAACCGGTAGATACAGAAAAGTCGGTAAGTGGTTATTTACAATATAATATTGTATCCACAGCAGAACCTTTACTGCTAAGAAAACGAAAAAAAAAATGTATAGTCAACTTGTTATTTTTACAGTTATGTAGGGTACTTCTATGCTTGTAGCAAAGAAGTAAGAACTCCAGTTTATGTACTAGGTTATTGAGAATTATTGACTCTAGATGGTGATTCTAGGAGAGAATGTCATGGAATAAACTCGCCAGGATATGTGGGTAGTGGGTAGGCAGATACTGTAGATATGTTGTTATTTCCAATCAACATACCGCTGCTTACAACTACATATGAATACCTGATGGGGTCACACAAGACAGACCAGAGTGGCAGAGGACATGCAGAGTTTTGCTGTGAACCACTCCATTTTATAGGATTGAAACCAGAGAAAGCGCGAAGATACACGCGTTTGTCTAATATTAATGTAAAAAATTGAACAGGAATGTTGCTTCTCACAAAACGAAACAATACAGACCAAATTGGACACCAAGCCGGTGGAACAAAAGGCATCACCCCTCTGTAACTACACACGTGCATCAACCATCTTCCAGGAATTATCAAGCAGCCAGTAGGCCACATGACGGCGGTATATACCTACTATCTACAAAAGCTTCTATTCGGACAGCTATCTTTATTTTGTTAACCATAATGTTGAAACAGTGCTATATTTATTTAGTTTTTAATTGTTTACTTCTTGGCATGAAAACTTGACGAATTTACTACTATGCTCTATGTTTACGTTTATATCTTTTAAATTTATTGATATCATTTTAACTTGTTAGAATTCCACTCGTCCAAGCGCTTTGTAACTGTACGACGCCTACGCGCGACGATTGGTAATCTAGCTTCCATATTTAAATATTATCAACTATAAAATACTTAAATTTTGAAAATGGGGTCTAGAATTCCAACCGTTTATGTGCTTAGTAGCTGCAAGACGTGTATTCCTGTATTGTGTATTCCTTCATCAATACACACTTTTTTTAGTTAATTTTAAAAATGTATAAATGAGGATTAGATTTCTTACGAGAGTGCTGGGATATTTATTTATTGTATAGCGTCGGTGAGGTGATTTTCACACAAAATGGCGCTGTATAAATTATCCAACCATACATAAAAATAAAAGGCTATAAAAAATGGATAGTGGAGTTGGGTAGAAGTAAAATAGATTATCTCATTCGCCCAAACCAATATTGAATCAACTGCTCTACAAATGTAAGTTTAGGTTATGTTTTTGTTCGTTTATTGTGCATTTTGTAATACAAATAATATAAGTATACATAAATTAAATATAAACATAAATATGTAGAGTTTAAAACTGTCACATTTTGTTAATTATCTCTGTATATTAAGTCTTTTTTGTATATTCTCAAATGAAAAATTAAAAAAAATATATTGTTAAGTGTCCTTGGCACGGGTAACCCCACTATTTTTATTATTAATTATTGTTTATAATGGAAAAACTGAATAAATATGTATTATAAAAAATATTGTATCACAATTATCACTAAGTATTATAAAAACGTACACAAACATAAAATAAAGGATGTTTAAACACGGACAGAATGGTAATTTTTACACAGTTTGAATAAATACCTCAACCAGCCAGTGACAGGACATATGCCCTGATATTTTCTTTCTCTCCTTTGAAGCATATCGCTTATTTATTAGATAATAAAACTCATATTAGGCAATAAAATAAGTATGATTCAATAAATACAAGAAATATAAATCCCGACCTTTGGTCTCGAAAAACTTTGCTCTTTCGTCATAATGTATCATGTATATTAATGTATTGTGATATTACATTTTTAGTGAAGTTTACACGTTATTTTCCATTCATGGGTTTATCTTAATTTTTATTTGCTATGTGTCACCTAACAGGTAAAGAAATATAGTGACAATCAAACTGGAATCCCAGTGTACTTTGATATTTCTACTAAAGGCGATAATGACTCAATGAGACAATCGATGGCACTGAAAATATAATTTTTATTGTAATCTGCCAGTCGAAAATTATTTCTTTTTTTTGACAGAAATACATTAAAAAATATTGCTCTAATATAATGTTTGAAAACTTCAAAACTGCACATTTTTTTAATAGCAAATTCTTATGATTTACTTTGTATTGATTTACTTTGTTATGATTTAATATGTATGTACAAGGAGAATATGCGTACCAGACAATTTAGATGAGTAGGCATTTGAACATTGTTTTTCTGTCACTCTCGCCTGTGCGAAAAATATAACTACACGTCGGATTGATTATGCCTAATTCCGCACCTTAAATTTGAACACATTTTGTTGTTTTTTTAGAAAGTGTATGAGAATGAAATTTTAGTTTAAAATGTAGTTTTTGCGTTTTTCAAAATTGGCTATATTTGTATACTGCGCATCTGAAGACGGCAGATAAAACTGAGGTTTTTTGATAGTTCTAGTTCCTATAGGGAACAAATATTTTTAAAAAAAAAACAATAGGGACACGCCAATGGTAAATGTCTATAGTGTGTTAAAAAATCATTATCTATCATTCACCATTCTGCTTATGTTTAAACATCCACATTTCTTCGACTTTTCGATTTGATGTAAATGAGATGAAAACATTATAGATGTGTACAGGGCGCTCAATTGGTACTCCAATCACAGCGTAGGCATAAGGGCCCGTATTCTAATTGGAAGCTAACATTTATCGGCAATTTTATTTAAGTAAAATTAAGTTTTCTATATGAAAAATAGCATATGAATACAATATTTTTTTCTAAATATGTTTAGTTATTGGTTGACAACGAACAACGAAGATACCTCAAATGTATATATATATATATATACATTTTAGTACTTAAATGTTGAAATTTTTTTTAGATAAAAAAGTTAATATTTGAGTTGATATGATTTATCCAAATATTTCGATTTTGGGGCCATTTTCAAAAAATTGTAAATAGCTTACTATTAGGAAATGGGAATCAAGTTGGGGTCGAGTGGGGTTCGAACTTCGGATCTCCGATCCGTGCGTCTGCAACACCAGCCCCTGGATCGCAACCTGATTCAAATTTTACTTTATACCGCCTCGATATGTAACGATGAAGACAGCGTTTATAGTCGCGGCCCTAGGCCCCGATTACAATGGGAAGTTAACATATATCTTCAATTTTATCTACAAAGTAAAATTGAGTTTTCTGTATGAAAAGCAGAATATGCATACATTTTTTTCTTCTAAACATGTTCAATCATAGGTTGCCGGCGAAGATACTTTAAATGTTCATGCAAATGTACTCATTTTTGTACACAAATATCGGTTTTTCTTTATAGACAGGCGAAGATAACTCTGTTAACTTCCCATTGTAATCGGGGCCCTGGATATATTTTATATCATGGAAGATATGACCTCATTTCTGATTATCGCAGGCAACTGAAATGGCTCAAAATTAGACAGCGGAGAGACTATCACTCCCTCTCACTTCTGTTCAATGTACTTCATAGTCTTAACGATCCTATATACCTGCGTGAAAAATTGCAACGCTTATCAGTTCATGGTTTACCTCTTCGTTCTAATTCTCAAGGCACTCTTAATACCCATCCACAATTCCTCTTTCTTCTCTAACTCATATATTGTCCATGCGGCTCGACTGTGGAATCATCTCCAATCCACCATCAAAGATGTTACTACATTATCTCTGATTAAATTACGTCTGAAGAAACATCTCCCCTTTCTTCCTTAATCTCTCCTCCTTTCCCTTTTCCTCTTTGTTCCTTTTTCCCATTGAGTAATAGTTTTGATTTAAGGTAATTTATAAACAAATACGTTTATTTCTATTTTTATATATCTTTAGCTTTTTCATCTTTTTTTTAATATTGAATATGTTCTGTAACTTGAATTATAAAAATAAAACTTTTATTTTATTGGTTGGTTGGAAGAAATTTCCATTTGGCAATAAGCCCGCCAATGTACAAATAACATTATGTACAAAAAGTTAAATAAATAAATTTAAAAAAAGGGATTCGCCTACATTGCTTGAGGTCCTAGGTTCGATTTCTGACGGGATGGACTTGAAATATTGGCTATGAAGTAGAATATTTACTGTAATATTTCCTTGTTCCTGGAGGGGGACACAAGTGCGGATAAAGCAACGATAATGATGAATGGTTAATGAAATTTGTTTAAATCTTTTCTTACTTAATTCTCTCCCTCTGCCATTGACGTAGACCCCTCCTTCGACTCCGGTGATGCGGTATCCGGACAGGACATCCAGAAGAGTGGACTTTCCAGCACCGGAAGGACCCATAATACCAATCAGCTGTCCCGGAAGGAAGCGTCCATTTACTTTGTGGAGAATGGTCTTAACACCTGAAAAATCAAAGTCCACATTTGTATTCTAAATAATTACTTAAAATTAGAAAATGTTTTTTCATATTTATTAGAATAAGGAATATTTTAAGAAATAATAATTAAAAAATATTTGATTACTCAATTGAACATTCTTTATTACAATTTGGTATTGTATGGTGGTGCATGTGCATATATATTTAACACTCTTAAAATAGTACAAAGATTAATTACCAATATTTTTTTTAAGAAACCCTTAATATTCAACACGGAAAATCTGTATAAATTATTTAAAGTTCATACAGTAGACACCATTTACAATATAAATTATATGATACAAATTTACTAAAAAAAAAGTAAACAAATTTGAGATTAATAAGTCACTCAGATATCGAAATAATATCTAAATTCCCAAATTCCACACAAGTAGTCATGGTCAAAATAGTTTTGTTTTCAAAGGAATAAACAAAAATTAATCTCCCCAATGAAATACTAACTATTAAAACTAATATATCTTTAAATAAATTTAAAGTAAATTTAAAGAATTTTTTGAACCCTAGGAAAAAAAGCATTCTATTTTAATTAGCATTACTGTATTATTTTATTTTCTGTTTTTCTTTTTATTATGTTTACATTTTTTTCTCATGTATATTCGAAATTATATAACTATAACAGTGTAAGTCACTCTCCAAGCATAAGAGCTAGTCTCTTTTTTTGGAGAGTTACAGTTATAAATTTACTAAATATATACAAGTATATTGTTTTAGAAAAAAATTCTTTTAAAGTGACAACAACAAAATCTATGATAATAATTAACACGAACTAGATGTAACGTTGTGGCTAAATAAATAAAGAAGAACGACAGTATTTTTCGCTCACACACTAAACATAATACTCGTATATAATAGTAAAGGCCCATGAGTCAGTTCGAATATCGACACGTTAGAACTTGACACCGCGCCGCACCGGCTCGAGTAATTTGGTAATTAAAGCAATAAGGAAAGGTAAAAAATAAAGGTATGTTTGTTTGACATATTTGCAGTTTATTAAATATTTTTATAAGTTTTTTCTTAAAATAAGAATTTAAAATATTGGACGTCATTTTTATGTGATACTGCAGATTCCTGCGAATAAATGTTTTTTTTTTCTTCATATATGTACATATAAGAAGTATATAGTTATTTGTATATACACTTGTATAAAATTTTTTTATTTATTTATTAAAAAAATTATATACAGCAATTACTGTTTAAAAATACTAAGTAAAGAATCTATAGTAAAATATGTATGAAATTTTATTTTTTTTGACATATACTGTAAGCTTAATTGATCAGAAAAGAGAGATTAAAATAAATATACACCATTATATCATTGGTTGCCATGTATAAAAAGCGTTTGAATAATATATAACTATAAACTAAAATACTTTAGTTTTTTTTATTTTAACGATTTTTGAAAGCAATATTTAGCCTTGAATTTAAGAAAAATACCACAAAATTTGTATTAAAAAGTTTTTTAAGTATAACATTATTGCAACAGAGAAGGATTTTATTTTAAATTTATTTTTTCTTTTTAATTAATTACAACTTCTTTTACTTAAATACTTTGTTTTCTCCCAACGTACCTATCTAAGTTTAGTCTGAATTTCAAGAGGCGTAATCGGTCGGTCGAAAAGCAATAATATAGTTTAGTTTCATAAAACTAATTACTTAAGTACTTATGTTTCTTATCAGAAAAAACCTAAGAAATAATTGTTTTTATCTAAGTCATCAAATTATCTTTTACTTTTTTTTAATAGGGCAATTTTGAAAGAACTGCGTTTTAAAATAGCCAAGTCGTATAATTTCCTTCTTGTAATCAGACTACAGCCAAGCATTTCTGTCGTATTGTAAAAATAATTACCAATTAATAATACTAAATAAATATGCTTATTTTTGAAGACAACAACTGGATTAAACCCCTCTGGGAGTTGTTCGTATTAACATATTATAACAGACACGAAAAAAGTATAAAAATGAAAAAATATTTTCAGGCGTTGCATAGTAAGTAGATGAAATAACTTGATCAGAATGTCACCCGCATTAATTAAGGTTTGAGTTCTTTAACTTCACAGAGATCAACGGATGGAAGAATTGAGGGAATATAAATGCTTAAATATAGGCAGAATGGTGAATGATACGCAGTGTGTAAAGTGGCCACTTAAACCAGTTAATGACAGCTTATAAGCTGTATATAGACCTCCATTTTCCCATCAGAAAAATATTTTTCCTTTCTGTTGCAATAAATTTCAATCGAAAATAATAATATTAAAACAGAAATGCAGAACATTTTAAAGAAAATAATATAGAAGTCTAGGCATGTATAATATAAAATGTTAATGGCTCCCAAGGGGATTGAATCCGGTCATTGTCTACAAAAATATGAACAAATCAAAGTATTATTAAAAATAATAACGTTTAAGAGGATACGCGGTCTAACTTTTCTTCATACAAACAATGCAATCAACACATTATAGATATTTATCATTGGGGTGTTCGTGTTGTTTTGTTTTTTTTTTTTTTTTTAATTACTACTGGGACTTGAACCATCGAAAAACCCTTAAAAACGTCAAGTTTCATCTTCCGTCTTCAGTCATGCAAAATATAATTAAGCCTTAAGACTGTAGTCGGGAAAAACAAACGCAAAATTAGGAAATCATACGGTTTTGCCATTTTAAAACGAATGTTTTTTTTAATCGGGCAATAATAAAAAAACATAAATTAGATATAAACAATAAGTTTTCAAGGTATTTCTGTTAAAAAATATACTTAAAAGTTTTATGTAACTAAAATATAATTACTTTTAGAACGGCAGATTACGCCATTTCAAATTTAGACTAAACTTAGGTATCTGGGATCTCAATAAAGACTAAGTATTGAACAAAAATATGTTGCAATAATTTAAAGATAATACATTTAGCATAAAAGTGGTCGAGGCCAAATTTTAATTTTTTGTTTCTGAAAAAAAATCCAAGCGTTTTAAATCATATGCATTTTTGTGACATTTTCCTTTATTTCTACTTAAAATTATGCCTTCAAAATGGCAAATCGTATAATTTCCTAATTTTGCGTCCGTTTTTCCCGACTACAGCCTTAACCAGACAATGACAGGTCATAAGCCCTAGAAATGCCTAGACTTGTATATTCCTTCTTTAAAATATTCTTCATCAGTGTTATAAGATATAAATATAGGTATATTTTTATCAAATGTAAGTAAATAAACTTATATCTAATTTAATTTTTTTAATATCCTATCTTTAAATAGACGTATTTTATTATTTGTTTATCTGTGCATACTAAATTGTGTGTATTTACGTCAATACCGATGCTAAAATACAAACGTACAACGTAGGTACTTAATATGTAAATTAACCTTCCTACCCACAAATTAAGTTGAGTGGTAAAGTAGGTATAGTCAAGGAAATGTTAATAAAGTCTAATGAACTTCGAATATGCACTTAATTTTAATTAAATTTCTTCGCGTTCACAATATGAGCTGTGACGACATGACGTGGTCGCCGACCGACGCCGACGCCGAGCCGGCGCGACGCGACGCCATGGCGACAACCGACGCATTACATTTGGGATTCTATAATAACGTTATGGGAAACATCCCCATGAGTCAAATGCACAACTGTTTTAAAAAATACATAAACCAGAAAATAATGGGAATGCGCAAAGGGTCAGTTGAAAAAGTTAAGTTAAAAAGAGTTTTATGATATAATAAATAGTAGTTGCGTTTTCGGGTCATTTTTTACGACTTTTTCTGCAAATATTGCATGTATTCATGTATAAGAAATATTACAAAAAACTTGATTTATTATTTGAAGTAGGCAGTTTTATTATATATTTTTATTAAAATAAAGTTTATATTTGAAGCACTAACTTTCTGGTTATTCAAATGGAAATAAATCAACACTGTCTTTAACGACTTTTTTTTCTTACAGGCCGTTTAAGATGCTACACAAGCCTCCTTATCACTAGATTATGTATATACATATATAACTTGGTAAAAAGGCTGGTGTAACTTATATTTTTTTTAGATGGTGTAAAACTAATAAATGAGGAAGTTGGGTGGTTTAAAAAAAAGTTTGTTAATGGACTATCAAACTAAGCCAAAATTAATTAAAAAATATTTTTTTGCATCACATTATCAGCGCTATGATTTTTTTGTAGTTTTTGTAGTATTTCCTCTTGGGAGTGTAATTTTGTTTTTTTTTTGTATAATTATTATTTTGAATTATTATTTTGATATTTAATAATGATCGCACCGTGTGTATTTGAACGAACCAAAATACGATTTTGATAGCAGAAGATTTAAATAGTTGTATGGGATACGTACGATCTTGCAAAACGAAAGCACGACTTGGTAAAGGATTTGTACAGAGGGTCTAGATGCATATAATGAGGACTTATTGGAGAGAATAATTAAATAATTATGTAATATTTTGCGATACAGTAACGTTGGATTAAATGATACTCCATATACTTTGAAATATTATCTTGCTTATCTTACATTCGTCATTAAATTTGTAATCAGTCTATAAGAATTGAAGTAGTTAAAAAATGATATTAACAACATTCTAGTATGTCCAAATCTTCATCATATTTTTTCGTGTATGTACAATAGCTTACTAAGATTGACAAATATGCCGATGAAGGTTTCAGTGTGTTTTCGGCTCTTTTGCTTCACAAAAACTTCGCTTCAGAAAAAGACAAGAGACCTTTAAAACGTAGTGCTTCAGAAAATATTAGGAATTTCCTGGAGAGAATACATCACTAATGAGGAGGTTCTCAGTAGAATCGAAGAAGGGAGGCATCTAATCAAAACCATCTCAGAGAGTCGAGCCCAATTATTTTTATTGTCCATATTATGCGCCCTGCGAGGGTATTCTGGCATAATAGACGGACTTGAACTGCACCTCAAATTTTGAGCTGAAGAGGGCTGCAGAGAACAGAGCGCAGTGAGGGATGATGTTTAGTAAATAACAGCATTTATCGATATTGTTCCTGGCCGATTAACTTTCTGCCCCATCTTTCCCTTGACCCATCCTTAAGGTACCTACTTAACATCAAGATAGAAGAAATACAAAAAAGAGAACATTTGGATTTGGAACCAAATAAACAACATTATTGGCATTACATTAGATTGCATAAAAATTCTTGGATTGGTCGCTCGTCGTTGTAAAAGTTATCATAAATCGTTATATAATTCAAAGTGAATTTTATCATACAGTGTCCGAAATTGAAAAACAATCTCATCGCATCAAAGGTAGGTCCGTTTCCGTGTTTCTTTCCTTTGTTCAAAAATTTCCAACCTTTTACAAAACCGAATGAAATTCGTTTTTACGCTACAATCCGCTTTTCGTTAACAGGCGAGATGCGGGACTTTGCTGCAAACTAATCCCTAGGATTGGGAGCATGCTGTACACATACATATGTTCTGTAATATTTTTAAAAAGAAATAGGAAAAAAAAACATGGCCAAAACCACTAGACAGGTCACATAATCTAGTCAATGATGGGTCATAAGCTCTGTAAATGCCTAGACTACCATATTCTCTTCTCATAAAGGTTATCTACCTTCATTAAAATAAAATATGTAAAGTTAATTTATTTGGTTCTTTTTCTTATGAAATTAAAATATATTTCATTTTAAGAACATATAACTACTTAAACAATATTGTTTTAAGTAAAAAAAATATTAAATATTAAAAAAACCAACACTACCTTATTATACTCATAGTGAGGAAGTTCAGTGCTACGGAAAATTGGATATGAAAAATGTTCTTTCTTACGCGCGGTAAAAAATATAACATTAAATTGTACGGCGAAGTTTCTTTACATTTTCAAATATTATAAAAAATTTGATAAACCAACATTACGAATTATTCGCCAATTCGATCAATTATGTTTCCTTACAAAAAAAACAATTGTTAAAAAGAACAGCTAGGTAGGTACTTGGTATACAGTTTTTTCATCGACATCAAATTTTCGCACTTACAGCATTTTATAAAATGTATTGTTTGGATTAGAAATTTGATTTAAAAAATCTTGATTTACACGATAGTAAGACATCTAGGTTATATTATTTCTGTTGTAATTAAAAAAAACATGCATTCGTAACGTAAATTGTCCAAGACAAACGATGCACTGGTTTCATCGCATAAAATATTGTAAACTAATGTTTGTTTTTATTTTATTGGATTTCCACGAGTATAAAACCTTGCGTTTTATATAACGCTATCTCTAATCAATTTTAACGAAGGTCATTATAAAAAAGTAATATTTTTGAATGACACAAGTTTATCCGAGAGGTTTTTCTGATAAGTTTAAAAATATAATCCCATTTGGGTAATTTCATACCATCAGCTTGAGATACAATTATTTAGGTATTTTATACAAATATAACAATTTATTATGGCTGAGATAAAGGGTCCCTAGTCCAATTTTCACTACGAATGCTAAGCGCGGATGATAAGGTATGTAATAATTTATTATTTTCACGCTAATTTGTATCAAAATTACAAATTAGGTATGTGCCTTAAGAAATTTTGCGGAACTCCTTAGCTCCGAAGGTTATCTCTTATCTTTTGGACTCTGCTTAATAATTCAAACCGAAAATTAGATAATGGAATGGCGATAAAAAATCGCAAATAAAATTATTTTTAATTTAGGTAAACTTGAAACATTTTGTATCATCGTGGTTTTTATTTTACAAGCGATGCGCGATGAAATATTAAATAATGATCCCTCGATATTTATGACAACGCATTGAAATATTGTTGTTTTTCGTACATACGTATATAAAGAGTTACGTTATTTTTTCTTTATATTCGCGTATTTTTCAATGAATGGACACGTAAAAAGTACTTAAAAAAAATGTTTAAATTGTTTTCGAAATGTAAACAAGAAAAACTTCATTCATCGGCGGAAATGCAGTGAGAGACAAAGTGTAATTGTTCAAGAGGAAAAGAAAACTGATAATGTTTTTTGAGTTTTCTTAATACATACAAAACAATTTTTTTGTAGAATATTTGATTTTATTTGATTCATCATCATCATCATCATCAGCCGTCTCTTGTCCAATGGTGAACATAGGCCTCCCCCTTTAGTCTCCATATTTCCCTATCCTGAGCCAACCGCATCTAACCACTTCCTGCAACTCGTCAAATGTCATCAGACCACCTTGTCTGAGGCCTGCCGACACTTCTTCTACCCGTTCTGGATCGCCATTCCAGGACTTTTTTGGTCCATCGAGAGTCTGTGGTTCTGGCTATATGACCAGCCCAGCTCCATTTCTGGTTGGCAGCCCTATGGACCACATCGGTGACCTTTGTTCTCGCTCTAATCCATGTATTGGTTTTTCTGTCTCTCAACGAAATACCCAGCATTCTCCTTTTCATGGCTCTCTGTGTCACTGATAATTTGTGTAAAAATGTTTCGTGAACACAAAAGTTTCACAGCCATATGTCAGTACAGGGAGAACACAAGCATCAACAAGTTTCTTCTTTAAGTAATGTGAATACTTCGGAGATTTGAGGATATATGAGAGCTTACCAAAGGCAGTCCATGCTAAACCTCGCCTTCTTTCTATTTCTACCTCTTGATTATCTTTCCCGAGGTTTATTTCGTGTCCTAAGTATATATAACTTTCAATCTTTTCAATGATTTGTCCATTTACTAAGATGTTACATGATTGGTTTGCATCACTTATTACTTTAGTTTTTGAAGCATTCATTTTGAAGCCTATTTTCGGGGATGCTGTATTAACTTCGTTTATCATGTTTTTATATTTGATTATTGTGTATTAATTTAACAAAAACTAAGATAATCGTTCATTTTTAACATTCTTTTCCCTCTCACGAACAATTTCCACTTTATCCCTAAAAAACATCAAAAGTTTTCACCGAATAAAACAAACATACTCATAAATTTTTCAGGTACTTCTTTAAAACCCTTTCATTATGTTTTTTATGTAAAAAAATATTAATTGAATATAGGATTTTACTAATTAACCGTAAGTTCAATAAATCAATACATAAAAAATATCTAGGGAATCGAATCCTTAACGTGCGACGAGAGATATATTGCTTAAACACGAATTTATTATATAAATTACTCAGCAGACATTAATTACGTGTTCAATCAAAAGTTTATAATTATAAATTCCTGATGCTAACATTAAAATATTCATTTAATTCTTTAGAATATAAAGTAAATAATTAATAATGTTATTTCAACTAAATATTACAGAAGACCGACATGTGTTAAATTTTTGCGTGGCTTAAAATAATGTAACCCCGAATTATTATTTTTCCTGCATTTAAATAGCCAACGAAGCGCTGAATTGATCGGTTTCACGCGATTTCTATCAACATTACACTTCATCAATCCGTCTTCACGAGCCATGTGGTCTATACTGGATACGGGATAGAACTGCACAAGATTGTAATAGTTACAATTTTTGTTTTGAAAATTAACAGTATTTTGAGAGTTTATTTATTTATTTATTTATGCTTTATTAAGTTACTTCATAACATCTTAAGAACTAAAAAAAATTCTCAAATTAATTTGAAATATTTCGACTTTTTCTATTTCGTTTATTTCTTCAGGTAACTCGTTGTACAGCTTCAATCCCTTGTACAATGAGTTTTGAGATTCTGTTTTTCTCCTTATTGATAATCTTATCTTTTTTTACTCCTTGTTTCATATGTATGTCATTGTTGGTTAAATTTTATTATTGTTTTTATTTTATTCATTTCCTTAATTATTTTATGTATTAAAATTGCTACATTATATTCAATTTGTTGCTTTACTGTGAGCAAGCCAATTTCTTTGTGCATTATTTCTACATTATAATAGATATTTCTTTTGAGTATAATCCTCATCGCCTTATTTTAAAGAATTTGTGTATTTTTAATTTCTCCTTCATTACATAAAAAATAATGGAAGAACAGTAATTTATATGTGGACATATTATTGTTTTAAATATAAGAATACTACTGTTTATATATATTGCATTTCGTAATCTTACCAGAAATGAATTGTTAAAAAATTTGTTTTTGTTAAATATTGAGAATGTGTTTTGAAATTCAAATATCTATCCAAGTAGACCCCGAGATACTTTATTTCGTCCACAGAATTTATATTCAAATTATCAATATTAATATTGTAACCCTGGGGATATTAGTTTTTTCCTAATATTCATATATTTTGTTTTTGATATATTAAATTTTAATTTATTTACTTTCAACCATTTTGATATATTTCCTAAATCGTAATTAATCTTATTTATCACTGTATCATAATTATCTCCTGATATCAACCGCTCAACAAGTGCATAGCTTATGTTAGGTTTTTGTTATTTTCATTGTGCGTTTTGTAAAATAAATAATATAGATGTACCTGCATATATACCTGGTTTTTAAAACTGTGAATATTTTGTTAACAATCTCTGTTTATTAAGTTAGTCTTTTTTGTTTATTCTCTAATGTAAAAACATTTTAAAAAAAGTATAATGTTAAGTGTCGGCACGGGTAACCCCAGTGAGGGCACATTATTTTTATTATTAATTATAGTTGTAAAAGAAAAATATGAATAAATAAATAAAATAAATATGTAAACTAGTGCATCATCTGAATGTTCAAATGGTTGCGGACAAGTGCTGAATTTTCTCCCTTTTATTAAGATTTTACAGTCAATTATTACATTATCTAGTATCTCCGTCTGCGCAGATAATTTCTGACTCGATGATATTTACTATGTAAAAAAACTTTTTTACATCACCAAGGTGACATCGCGTTATTTACAGGAGACACGTTATTCGGATAAAATGAACTTTAATCTTTAATTCAAATAAATTATTTATAAAATACACGATCACGTTATCTACAAAAAGATGTCAATAACAATAATACTCCGCAAAAAAAAACAATGTGCAAAAACGTTGAGACATGAAACTGATATCTGATTTTGCCTAAGTATGCACAATAGTAGCACAATTTGTCGCTTTTGTTCGTTTTTGTCCAACAAACCATTTTTAACGAAATTCGGTTAAGTGTACAGGAAGGATGTGATAAAGTGTACATAGGACAAACAGGGCGCACAGCGAAGAAAAGGATTGACGAACACAAAAGAGCGTGTAAACTTGGGCACCCTGACAAATCTGCAATAGCGGAACACTTTTTTTTTTTTTTTTTTTTTTTTTTATACGCCTCCACTCGTTTGCGAGTGATTTTGGCTCTTAGAAACAAGAATAAGAAATTTAAAGAATATACGCTTCAGTGAACGACAAAAAAAAACCCATACCCACGAAAAAATATAATATAATGTGAGGTAGTTAAAATCAGTATGAAAGAGTTATGTGACAATAAAATATTATTACTGTATAAAGTAAACGAAAAAATAAAATGAAATTTTGGGCCAAAAGTAAAGAGGGACATTCAATTAGACTTATTAATTAAATTATGCAAATAATATTTAACAAATTCAAATATTTTTATTATTTGTCCTTAAGAATTTAGTCAGAAGTAAATAAGTATCCAAATCATTCTGGGCCAGTAAAAATTTTACGTTAAGAGGGAACGTATTATATTCTTCACATATATTTTGAAGGAATTCGCTTCTTTCGTAGAGGGGACAGTCAAAAAACAGATGATCTAATGTCTCATCGTCATTTTCACAAAGACACATTGCCGAAGTAAAGACACCTATTCTCGATAAATGCGAGGCAACGAGACAATGTCCTATTCTCATTCTTGATATTAAAGAGATGTTCAATTTTGATTGCTTTTCGCGGAACACTTTAGACACCGGACATTTTTTCGCCTTCGAACCGGAAATTTTACATAAACCCAGTAATTACAGTGCACGAATAATAAAAGAAGCAATTGCAATACACAAACACCCAAATAATATAAACAAAATGACGGGTTTAAATTAAACTCAACATGGTTCCAAGCACTACATACTACAAAAACTAATAGAAATGTGCCTACTGCCGACTGTAACACGGTACAAATTACTAGTAATTAAACACATACTTTTTCATACAAAACCTCAGTTTACCCTGAAGTTGGCTCCTGCAATGGTAGCCGAAACGTCGGAACAAATCCAACACACACGGTATCACCCAAAAAGAAACATATTGAAGTGTACAGGAGTTCTGAGAAAGCTGTTATTTATGAAATTATTCGTAAAAAAAAAAAAAATAAAGCTTTATATCTGCCGATTTGTGTTTTGGTCTGTTGGACAAAAACGAACTGAAGCGACGAATTGTCAATTATTTGAATAAACTGTTGTTCTATTTTTTAAGATAATTAAATATGCAAATGTAAAACATTTAAGTTTGATAGTGAAAAAATAGAATTACCAATGATCGTTTGTAAGTATAACTCAAGTAACCGATGGTAGATTTTTCCAGAAACCAAGTCATTACTATAAAGTTGGTCGAATTGTTTGGAAATAATGCTGTCAGGATGACACAAGAACAATGCTGTGAGTAACATTGATAGTGCTATCATTGTTTATATACAATGTCGTTTACCTCGAAAACTTTTGTTTTAACAACTGAAGAATATTATAATTAAACATAATTTATTGTTAAGTAAATAGAGTGCGCATGTACACGAATATTCAAAAGGCCAAATTGAAGACCAAGTAGTGTCAGTGTATTTTAAAAATAAGAGAGGAGTATAAAAGAGAAATAGGCTGTGGTCCCGTGGCTAGTGTCGCGGATCCACGGATCAGAGGTCCGAGGTTCGAGCCCCGCTCTACCCACGAGCTTGATTCCCATTTTCTAATATTAAGTTATTTTTAACTCGTTTAAAATGCCCCTCAAAATTTAATTACTTGGGTACATCACAAAAACGCAAATATTTATTTTTATAAAAAACGGCGTTGGTCGAAATTTACAATGCTTATGAAAAAATGTTTTGACGTAATACAAAAATGACAGAATATGTTTGTCTGCTACACTCGATATTTACTGATAGGTAGTAAAACCAATATATACACCGCAGTATTTTAAAAAAATGTTTTGTTTAATTAATTTGTTTTTCTATATTTCTGTCTTCAGCACTACCAACAATTATTATTAAGTCTTACTTATATATAATGAGGTAGCTCAGTGTTTTTTTCTTTTTTTTTTACTAGTTTATAGACTATTAAACTGAGCCAAATTTTTTATATATATATTTTTTAAATCGTGATTTCAGCGCTTTGATTTTTCAATTTTTTTTAGTAGTGAAATCACTTTGCGTGTGGCGTCAGAGGTTCTCTTCCTCTTATTCTCGGTCAGTTTTGCTGATTGGTCCGTTGACGGTAAGTAAACCAAATATAAACTTAAAATATAAGAAATCAAACACTGACTCGAGTCTACCGAACACTTTATTTTATTTTTACAAAGATAAAAACAAAAGTTTGAAAGTGAAAATTCTTGATGGAAGTTCATTGTAATTTATTATAGAAATAAAAGACGAGTGATACTTTAATCCACAAATTTGGAATATCCAGTGACTGGTTTCACCGCTTTCGCGACATCTTCGAGACTGAAACTGTTAATTTTAAGTTTATTAATAATATAAATATTATATATTGCAGGCGGGTACAGTGTGTTCGAATTTTAAATAAGCCTATGTTAACGTGTTAGTGCCTTTCGGTAAACTAAGTAAACATACACTTTTTGCTTGTGTAAGCACGCACATTTGAACACTTATTGTTACGCACACATAAAGTGGACACCATTAAATATTTTAATGGACTGTAATATATTTATCGACTAGGACACATCGAGCGAAACAGTTCTGATGGCGGATGGATATAAGAAGCTACTTTTTCGGTCTATCGTCTCTGATCCCGGATTTGGATGTCGTTGACAAACGCGTTAAGATGGGAACGTATTTATGTTAGGAAACTAGATTTTTCATAAAGAAAAACATGTCTGGTTTCTCTCCAATAGAAGATCTTTATAATAGTTGACTCGTTTACTGAGATTTTTTTCTCGATTCGTGAAAAAATGTTTGCGATGACGTATGCTGTGCAAAAAATAACTAAATTTTCCATGTGACCTGCATAAATATATTCATGTCTGTTACAACAAAGTGACACATAGCGATCTTCCTTTTAAATGAAAAATATGTTATTAAGAATTATTTATATCTTGCATAATAACTTCGTAAGAATATATTTAAATAAAAGTTTTAGATATTAACCAGTATAATATTATGATTAATGTGTTACGCCTATTATAAGTTTAACATGTTTCTGATTACGATAGTACAAGTCCTTATAAACTAACAGGTTTGTTATTGCTCAACATTCATTAGAATACCAATACGTCTTTAATGGTTAAACATTTATAAACAATTCGTTGGTAATTACAGTTAATTACGAGTACTCACGTTAATCTCAAATTTAAAAACGTCAATTATAATGTACTTTTTTTCTAATAATGTATTTTTATTTAATTGGTTTACAGTAAAAATATAAAAATAAAATGACAAGTATTCGACAAGTTAAAGTAAAAACGTATAATGACATAAGCCCAAAAGATTTACTCACAAACTAAAATTAACAACTGTTTAGATATCCCGAACAGGAAAAAAAATTGTACATTTTATTTAACCTTCCCGAATTTATTAAACTTATTATTTATTTAAATATACATCGATTGCAGATATTTTCATTCAATAATATATTATAAATAATTTAAAATAAAACGCCACCGATCAATAATATTTTTTGTGCTCAAAACTTTTTTTAAATTTTTTTTTTTACATATTTATTACAGCAATATACTAGTAATTATTTATACAACAAATTAATTCAGTAGTAAAAGTAAACAAACATATTTTTTATTTTTGCTGTTGGTTCATCTAAACTGCCTAACTAGGGATTGCTTCCCCGTTCTAAGGCAGAATTTTTTATAATAATAGTTTGTGTCTTGGCTTGAGAGAACAGGCGGTGTCCGGGAATTTTGATGAACTGGTATTTCAACATTGGTTTTTCTGTCACTCCCATAAATGTCTTCCCGGTACTGCGCGAAAAAGACAACTGCACGTCGGACTGATTTTGCCTTACAAAATCGACGTTTTGCTGTCCCGATATCCGCGCCTTAAAACTGAACCTTTTTAGTTTTTTGTAAGAAAAAGTGTCGGAATGAAATTTTTTGTACCAGTACCTTTTCCGTTTGTTCAAAATTATTTATAATTTTTGCAAAACCGTAGTCCGAAGACGGGAGATAAAACTGGGCGCTTTTTCGGGTTTTTGGATGGTCCTAGCTCCCATAAGAAAAATAATATCAAAATAGTAAAACGACAAGACACCGAAATGGTAAATATCTATAGGGTGTAAAAAAATCACCGGTCTTATGCCATTATCCAGGGAGAAAATACGAGAATACGTTTGTATGAAGAAAAGTCATACTGTGTTTCCTCGTAACAAAAAAAGAAGAAAATTTATGTTCTTGGTAATAAACCTGTATGGTTAACCTATCCGCATTCAGTGGTGCATAGGACACTGCACTAGTACTTGAATTGCATCTGCAGCGTACCTGGAGTATTTTTATTACTTGGAAGATAAGTCTTACACTTTAGATGCCAGCAGGATTATTCTGCCACAATTTCGTTTCGTAAGTTCGTTCGTTCGTCACATTTATCTAATTCTAACGCAATAAAAACCATATTTCGCTCTCGTTCTCTCTCATAAAATACGAATGAATTTACGAAACAAATTAGTTACAGCATAAGGCCACAGTTCAGCAATAACAAAAAGTTGCAGTGTAGAACAACCTTAATTGTGTAGTTATCGACAGAATATTTTTGAAAAATAAAGTTATTTCTACTTGTTGGGATTGTTGACATTTCAAGGCAGAAAATGGTGTTCGATTGAAACCTAATCTCGCTAAGTAGACCATAATAAATATGTGGTAAATGTGAAGAGATTGTTTAGACCGGTTAGGTATTACGTTATCGGCCAACGCAGCCTCTCGTGGAAGTGGAAACTGGCAATGGCAACAAACTTCCATATTAGATTTAGCCGTGCATTGCAAAATGAATAATTGTCTATTTAGATAAACACTTTCACTATTGTAATGTTAGATGATCGATAAAACAGAGTTTTTTTCGAGTCGTAGTGTTTCTTTCAGTCAGATAATTCAAAATGTAAGAAAAAAGTAGGTTAGTGTTATTCGCTATCTTATGCCCTCTCTCTGGTTACTATCCGTCTGTGGAACCCGATGGTTATTCAGCACTCAATTTAATGGTAGCTCAAACAAGCAGCTCTTTCTTGGAAAGTGGAGTTCTTTCGCAGACGGACGGTTGCCAGAGACATATTTATATATTCTAAGAACATGTACTATTGAATTAGTTCTTTATTAACCGGTTAAGTACCATAAGCGCGTTAACGCGCTCTCTTTTTCCGTGCTCGGAGGGCCGGACATATAAAAATAGCGCGTAAAGACACGTGATTTTGTGAGTGCTTTTGTACGTGTTTTACGAGTCGAGATTAAATATTCCTGAAAAGTCTGTTATTATTACAAGAATTTCTAAATAAACAAACCAGCAGCGTGATATCCGACAGAGAATAGCCTATTTCACGCATATCATCTTAATCTAAACGGCACGGTAAAATCATAGTGGATTGTCATTTATTAGATTTGTTAGTACCTATTTAAATTTGATGATACTTATATTTTTGGTTTTTTTTTTTTTAAAAACTCCATTTTTAATGATTTTAACATTTTGTATCCCGGAGCCGTCTAAACACGTGATTATATAACCACGCGTTGTGTCCCGGTCCCGTGTTTTCACGTGGTTTACCAGCTGTCTAAAAAAGTGCATTTTATTGACATCTAGTGACTTTTATTAGTACTTTTTTGCTGCTGATAAACCACGTGAAAACACGGGACCGGGACACAACGCATGGTTATTACAATCACGTGTTTACACGGCTCGGGGATACAAAGCACAACAAAAGGAGTGAGACCCTGTATATGTGCGAACATTGCAATGTGGCTCTCCATAAAGGCCAATGTTGACAAAACTATAATTCAAAAGTGACTCATTAAATTGTTTCAAATAAATGTGAGAAGTTTCAATTTATTTAACTCAGTATTTTTATAATTATGACACTTTTAAGAAACCCTTCACAAAGCATGAAATTTCTCAAAAATGAGCCGGGCACAGGGTAAATTCTGTGTATTTTGCCGGCGCTCAAAGTGTTAATAAAAATATCAATAAAAACGCATCGGTTAATACATTATCAAAAAAAAAAATTGCGTTCTTATAATTTACCTAAATATTTCAATTTTGGTTACCGTTTTCAACGATTTATAAATAACTCATTATTAGAAAATGGAAATCAAGTTGGGGTAGACTGGGTTTTTGAACCTCGGACCTCTGATCCGTGAGTCCGCAACACTAGCCACGGGACCACAACCCGATTAAAATAATTTTGTAAAACTGAACAAAAGAGATTTTAGTGATAATTTTATCAAAATCATTATTTAATTTTAGCGATTACACTCTCAGGTAAAAATCCTGCAAAAGGAAATCGACTGGAGATTAGTCGGTCTTATAGTGTACTGGTTATTGCGTTTTTCAGTCATTAAATAAATAAATCATTTTAAAACAATAAATATCAATCCACCGTATTGTTTTTTATTATGCAGTGTAGATATTTTCCGCGGTATGGAATGGGCCAATCATGCGATATCACGCAGTGGGCTCGTGGTTTGCACGTGCACAGCGGTCCAGTCTCCGTGAATGTACAGTATACATTTTAGATTTCGTACACTCGGAGACATCGTTAGAAGCTTGGTGAAACAATAATGCCCGTATTCAGAGACAAAACTTAAGGTGAGGAAAGTACATTCTATTGTCTTCACCTTCGAGTTATTCTCGGCATATGAGATAAGAATGTACGTACTTTTCCCACATAGTTTTGTGTCTGAATACGGGCATAAGACTCAAGGAATTATCAAAATTATCGACACGACAGCTGTTCAAATGAAAGTTTCTAAGTTCTTTTCTCCCTCTGCATGGATACTAAATGGAGCTTCTTGCTACTATCCGCTGCCTTGTTATAGATCGAGCGGTCTGTGGCGGGCAAGCTGTATGTATTTAGTTATTTGTGTGAAATAGTAGCAGAATCCTAGACGCATGTATTCGACTCGATGAGGACTCTCACATAAATATCCTGAAAAAAGAAATCGAAAGAGAAAAGTCCACCTCGAAGTGGAGTGATTGGCGCGTTCGCCTACCATGCTTGGGGTCCTGGGTTTGATTTCTGACAGGTTGGACATTAAAATTAGTTTATTTAAGGTAGTTCTACACTGCAGTATTTTAAACATCCTAAACTGGTACCTGAGGCGTTAGACTATTCACTTTACCTTCCATGTATCAAAAGAGATCCATATAAGCTGTACAACTGTATGTACAGTAAAACAAAACTGTATTCATTTAATTTAATTTCTTTTTTTTTTTGCACCACAACAGGTCAGGAGGCCCAATTACAGTGGTGAATTACATCACAGAACAACCAGGCTTGATAAAAATCACATTTTATTTTTTGTGTTCTCACCGAGAATCGAACCCGGAACCTTTCGTGCTCGAGTCAAGCGTCTTGATCACTACACCACGTATTATTGAATCGCCCAGATACAGACAATATAAAAACTGCAATAAAACAAATATTCATTGTTAACTACTGAACATTAAAATTAGTGCATTTTTTATTTGTTAAAACAAGTGCCTCCTTACATGTCATAAATTTGATGACTTCAGTGACCCATTTGTTTGAATTGGAAGTTTATCGTTATTGTGTATGTTGCGAAATGACTTTGATTGGTGTTATCGGAATACTTCGTACATGAACTTCCTTTAAATTTGATGATAATACGTCAACAGATGTTTTCATTTCGTATTATTTTACTTTTGATTGAGCAAGGTCCAAAGTTAAATAAGAAAATATGTTTAATTAATATTTTGAAGATGTTATTTATAAGGTCCGAATACGAACGTACTTCAAACGCGTGCATGAATTTGATGTTTATTGATTATAGTAATTGAATAATAAAAATTACAGAAGCAATTATTATGAATACAGTTCTGTGAGTGATGTACGATTTGAAAAAAAAAACAAGTAAATATCGAAGCATTAAAGAGCACTTGAAATGTTTTCCATACACATAAAAATAATTATTTATTTATTATATATACGGTCTAAGTCAATAACAACAATTATATGAAGAAACATATGCACAAGAAACTAAACATAGTGGCCGAAAACTATGTAGCACAGACAAACAAGGGCAATAAAATAATATAATATATTCAAGAACATGATCAACATACAAGAATTGTATATAAGCCATGCGAATCCATCTTTATCCCACACTGTGTTAATTACGAAGCTCGGTGGTTTTTTGACAAAGCAAAAAAATATATATATATATCGTATCAGCGCTATGATTTAAAAAATTTTGCATTTCTGAAATTACTACGTGTGTTACGTCTCAAGTTCTCTTCCGCTTCTTCTCGGTCAGCTCTGTCGATTGGTCCGTTGACGGTAAGTAAACCGGAAATCTTCCACAACTCTTTTATCATTGGTTGATTAATATGAACTAGTGACGTCGTTCAAAGTAGTTCATTTTTATTTCAATATTTTAAATATTTTTTTCGTACATTTTCATGAAACTATACTGTATAATAAAATACCCTAATTTTTACCCGGCGTAAGAAAACGTTTTTGTATCCGATTTCACTTAGAGCTGAAGTTTCTCAAGATCTCTTAAGATCTACGAAAAGCGGGAAGATCTACCCCAAATAATTCCAAGCTTTGCCACAAATTGACTAATCTACACATTCTGGACATTGGGGCATAAAAAAAAGTTGCTCTTAGCAGATTTTTTAAATAACAAATTTTGACTTCTGGTGACATGGCTGGGAACATTAAAAGAAATTGATTGCAATAGAGATGAGACATTACTTATTTATAATAACTTCAAACCACATGGGCAAAATTTTACATAACATGAGTAATTTCATATTCCTTAAGCCTTTATAAATAAAAATGGTCCATTAATTGAATTATTTATGTAATCTCTCAATAATCTATTTACTATGCAATGGGTATCGCAAATTCGTCTAACTTCTTGACTCTAGATTCAGCCTCTTTTGGGTTTCCCTGCGATTGCCTTTAATACTTTCATCTCTGACATTCTGAGCAGTTATTTGTTTTTATATTTAGTTTTTCTATTTAGTTATCCTCGCCTCTGTTGTATACACCATGATTCGGTCTGACATACGTTTTGCATATCCGAATTATGTTTCCAATAATCAGGTGTTCATTGTACTATACGACATTTCTTAGGCATCCAGATGTTTACTAACTGAGATAGATATGTTCTCATCATCACTATGGCAGCATCATCTGCATGGCTTGTAATGTTAATGACCTTATCTCCCTTAGTAAATTCACTACTTTTTTTATTCTTAAAAGCGTTTTTTTATATATATTTATTCTGCTTATGTAAAAAAAGGTTTTCGGCGTATATATTGTTGTGCGAAATTTAGTTATAAAGGTGCTAAACTTGCTTTGTTTCTTTGTTGTTCTCAATATGTGTTATTTTCTAAATGTTAATATTATTTATGTCCCGAATTGAATTGTCGTGACTCCTGGTAATGTAATTCAACGTTTTATACTTGTAAAATACTTTGTGTTAAATGATTTATAAATAAATAAAAAAATATGTACTTTTAATAAATAATCGAATAAAATTTCGACATTTTAATCAACCAATCAGATGCTTTACAATCTTTTGACTCTTTTCCTTCTCTAATTCCTACTGATCCTTCAACAATTAGATGTAATTTATGCATGTTTAGAATTTTAAAAATGTATATTTAGAATTAGTGGTGATCGGATCCCTCAAAAGGAAGCCATCCCCTCTGAACGTTCTTTCATGAAATATGTCGATATTTGAAGAGATACAGTTGAGTAAAGATATTGCTCTTCCTACTGGCATTACCAGTGGCGGGCTGGTTCTGCAAACAGGAATATAAAACGTACGTCTAAGGTAGTCATTAGGAACATAAAAAAAAAAAATCTCCATTACACCTAAGTTGATCGTAATACCGTGGGTCAATCGGAAAAAATACATGAGCAAATATGCATATCTTCTTTATTCCAAACGAATGTAGCCAAGCATTCCATTTTGTCGGTTGAATGTCAGTTTGCGATCTATTATTTGTAAAAAAAAATACGTTAAATAATTTCTTAAGCATGAAAGATAAAATAGCGTAAAAAACATTTTAAAAATTCAAATAATTACCATAGTACATACTAAAGTAAAAATATGTTTTATATCCACAGGAATTCATTCAGGTCTGAAAAGTTTAAATAAGAATATTAACGTTAATGTACTATGTACTTCATTATTTTTTAAAGACGACATTTTTAATTCTGCAGAGGTCATTATAAAACTCACGGAACAAAGTAAAGAATTTATCAACATCACGAACGTCGCTTACAACACGAAAATAACGTGTAATTACATTGAATTTACAATCGTGGCGCGTTGTTGAGAATAAAAATAATCATTGAATACAATGCAGTACAAAATATCAAGATGTGCATTTAAAGGGAAAATTTCCAATGCAAAATCAACATAAATCGATTACAAACATTTCCTGTTTTCGCAGAACATTTCAATGCCCTTATTTATTTTGCTGAAATAACCCCGTTGTTTGACGTACTTTGATTTTTTGTTAACGTTTGTATTTTAAAACAGCGAAGTAGTGAATAATTTGATTCGATTTGACCTATTCATACAAAAGCGACCGGTTGGTTTATGATTAAATTAATAAATAGCGCGTTTGTTGATACATTATAAATATTTTAATGCAGATATATGCGCTTATACTTACATCAGATGTAACTACTAACTACATATAGAGCAGATGTTGTATTTAGTGTCACTGAACTTGTGCGAAATGAAGTTTGTTACAATATCAATTTATTAATAACTGTTAGATACACGCGGCGCGAAGACTTCGTTCGAGGGGCCCTATGTATCGCTTCTAACTACTGACTTCTTTCCCGAAACTTTTTAATTAGAAATCGCCGATGTGTTCCATCTTATGATATAAATAATGTCTTGCATGCCAGCATAATCAAGTCAAGAATAAAAAAATCATGTCTTCGCATATTACATTTGGTTTGCAAGCATTACTTTTATCTGTAAAATAAAAAAATAAATAATTACCGGAACCTCTTTCTGCACAGTTTACATTCCACGCAGTGTCGTTAATGGTGAATATGTTTCCTTGTATAAAAATTATTTAAAAAAAAAAATGTTCAGTATTAATTAATTGTACCTTAATATTGTGATTGAAAAATATTACACTTCATCCATATCCATAACGCCCAATATATAATACAAAATATTTACATCTAAATGAACCAAATGAAAATTCTGTTTCGGATCGCCCTGACTTCAAATTATATGTTTTGTAAAAGGCAACTTTACCGTATATTTATTTATTTATTTTTTATATTAACGGTCAAGGAACCTTTTACAATAAAAAGTTTTACAGAAATAATCACAGCAGTGAACAATTCATTATGTAATACATAATACGAAATATAATCATATAATTCAACTGAATAATTAAAACTAAACAAATTAGTAAAAGTAAAATATATTTTTTTAAAACTACAAAAAAGTAAAAAAGAAACATAAAATATCCAAGATGACAAATAAAAGATAACAATTAAAGTGAGAAAATCGTATGCTCTAAATATAAATATAACAAAGCAAATTAAGAATAATTTAACATAAACATAAAGTGGGTAGTATAGCTAGGTAATAATGAAAAGAAAAATAATGCTACAATAATACTTTATAAATAATACGTTTTTTAGATCAATATGAAAGCTAAAATAATCTTAATAACACCTTTATTTTATCAGTATATGTAAATAAAATAAAATAAATAATGTTAGTATGTACTGTTTCAACAAAAATGCTTGTTTTTATTTCGGTCTGAAATTGAGTTTATAATGCATTTTATTAAATTATATTCTACCGTTGATTTATTGGAAAAAAAAACATTTTGCCAAATAATTTGTAATAATATCTGCGCTTTACCTGTAACTAAATATTCTTTGACGTTAATAACATTGATAATATCTATTATTAACAAACAATTCTCTCCTCATCGTCACCAGCCTATATATAACACCAGGTGGCGTATAGTGCATAGGGAACACCGCATTGGTATACTGCAGCGTATTCTAATAATTTATTTATGATAGCAAGATGATTATTCTTTACACTGCAGTTGAAATTAGTCCAGAAATTAAAGCCACATTTTCGTAAATATTATGACGAATCTGCTGGATCGAACTCGATAACCACTTCACCCCGAGATGTGTTAGGTAGGTAACTCAATCAAAGTTTTTGTTATATAAAAAAGGGTTAACGGTAATTGAAAAAAAACACAAAGGTACATTGTGATATTTACACATTTTATACATAACGTTACCACCTCTCTAATGGAGCAGAACGATCGTGTTTAGTTTGAGACGGAGTTCGTTTTACAATTTGTATTACAGTTACATTTTTGTAATATGTGTATTGCTGGATAAGAGGACATGCTGGTATCGTAGGAAATGAGAGAACAGATGAACGAGCAAGAGCCATAACTTGTAAAATAACGGCACTTTTCTTCTCAGAATTCCCTCTTAGCTTTGCCAAACGCTGTATAAAACAAAATACGCATCAGCGTTGGGAGGATCATTACCGCGCTTCTTCTACAGGTAAAATCACTAAAATGTTTTTTCCAACGCTGGCTGATGCAGCAACCTTCCGTCGTTATCACCAAAGTACTTTCAAAACGACCCAAATATTTACCGGACACGGAGCTATGAGAAGTTACTTATATAGGTTTCAATCAAGGAATGATGACTATTGTCCATGCGATGGTATTTGAGGCTATTAAAAGCAAACTCAGAAATCTCCATTGAAGGAATTACTGAGATATTTGCGAAAAACTTTGAAAAATAATTGTGAGATTTCTAATTATGCTTCACCAACTCGATGGAGAATGCTAAGTTTGCGGTGTCAAATAGTATAATTGAAATCTGTTTTTGCAAGATTTAGAGACGGTTTTGAATTACGCGATTATTTAGGTAGGTAGGTTTTTACGCATAGTTTATTTTGGCATCAATAACTAATTTTCCATTTTTGGTGGAGATTTCTAAGTTTGCTTTTAATACCCTAATTTTTTCACAGCGTATCGAACATCTGTTATTTCAGCGCTCATTTTTCAGTTTACAACGCCATAATCTTGAAGCAGAATGCAGGAAAGATGGAACATTCTTAACAGATATTTTTTTTTTTTTTTTTTTTTTTTTTTTTTTATTTAAATTTTTATTGATAAACCCTTACGGGTTACATACATTTAACAAAATGTTTTCACTTTTAAAATTCAAATTCTACTGTTAATAATAATATTTTTAACATCTTTTGTAAAGGTTGCCTGAGTCTTTTGTTTAGTTTTGTCTGGTAGTTTATTGTATAATTTCAGTCCATGGTTTATAAGTCTCGATTGTCCTTTTCTCGTTTTAAAAGATTGTATATGATATTTTTCTGAAATTCTCGTATTGTGTTCATGTTTACTACAATTTTTTTCAAGTTTTAATTCTTCGTCTACAATTACATCAGTGGCTAATTTATGAATAAATTTTAAAGATTCTAGTTTAAAGAGTTCAGTTACGTTTAATTGTTTAGTTTGTTCAAAAAGTTCTTTAGTTGCTGTTAGATAGGGAAGGTCATATACTAACTTTAATATTTTATTTTGCTGTCTTTGTAGTCTGTTTATGTCATTTTGATATCCTGTTCCCCATAGTAGTTGCATATAACATATTTTAGTTTTAACATATGCTTCATACATTAAAATTTTTTCCTTTATTGGAACAAAGTTTTTGATTTTAAAAAATAGACTCGATAAGGTTGCCACTTTGCTAATTAAATTGTTGATATGAATTGTCCATGTCAATTGTCTGTCTATTGTTAGTCCTAAATATTTAACATGTTCAATTTCAGTTAGTCGTTCATTATTTATGTAAGCATCTACTTTGTGACATTTTACATTGTCGTTAGAAGTAGTTATCACGCACCATTGTTCTTAGACTTTGCAACAATGGTGATTGGACTCATAAAGGTAATAAACAGTGATCAAACGTCCCATTTCCAAGATAAACAAAAACTATTTTTTTCCGAGAACCTTAGCCTTGTACATGATACGTAAGGCTACAAAATTCAGGGGTCCAAACATATATAATTTAAAAAACATTCCAACATTTAACTCATTGCTTAAATTAGTACATATAATTAGGTCTAAATAAATAAAAATAAAGAAATTATGCTATAGGGATTGATCTAGCGAAAAAACACTATTCACCATCTGTAATATTTAAATATAGTAAGTAAAGCGACATCCTTGCCGCAATACAAATATTTAGAAGCTTTCCGTGCTATTTTCGTACCAAAATCTTTGGCAAGAGGACTAAAATATATAAAAAGTAAAGTTCATATACGTATTAGAAATTTATATGTATTTTCGATACCGAGTAATTTGGACTTTAAATGTACACTCGGAATAATATAGCGATCAATATGGTCTCATGTAAAGATAAACGATTTTATTTTATTGCAATGTGACTATATAGAGATGTGGCATTATCATTATCATGTAGGTGCAAGCTTGCAACAGTTATATTAATATCAATAAAAATAGTCTAAAACTCTGAGATTAAGTCCCAAATACAATCAAGTCACAGTACACAGTAGTATACTAATTTTGTCCAATAATATACCTGAATATCTAATAATTTTACAAAATCTAGTACCCAAAAATAAATAAGCAATGTTTTATCACATAATAATTTCGTTATTTTGCCTTCCAGGATTTAAATGTATATAAGTTAGTAAAATGTATCGATTGAACGTGTAATTAGCCCGTAATTAAACGTAATTATTATTAAATAAAAATAAGCTGATAAAAAAATACGAAAAATCGTGAGGTCATAATACAGCGATACTATTTAAATAAAGACAACATAACTTTGTGTACAAAAATAATCTTGGCGAAGCGCTCTAAAACAACAAAGTGTGCATGCGTTGGTTGTGAAGAGCGCTAAAAGCAATAAATAATAAATAAATTCCCGCCATGAAATTCACTGTTAAAAAAGTGGGACTCACCTTTCCTGAATCCCAGATTTACGGTGTAGGAGATATTGTCGAACTGAATATCGACTTGATCTTTGTGCTGGAGTCTTTGGAACGTGGACACTGCTTCATCAGCGTCCAGATCTGTGGGAGAACTTTCATCTACTCTCTGGGGCTTGGTCTCCTCTTCCGCGATCTTCAGCTCCGAAGAATTCTTCATGTTGTTCAGGCTGGTAAGATTCTTTTGTGAGTTGGAACCGGTCAGCAAAATATCATTGCGAACTTCTTGAAGCGCTATTTCCATTTTGTTGAGTTCTGCAGCCACAGTCACACGCACACGCGACACAAAAAACGTATTTAATCACAATAAATTAATATTCACAATGTCATCCTGAATTTACCGCATTGAAGTCATTTGGGTCTGAAACAAAGAAATCAAAGATTCATTAACGTATTCGATGCACATTTTCATAAATAAGTCACAAATACAAAGTAGCCAGACCTTCGATTCTCAATTAATTATGAATAGTCGATTCTTATGAGTAATTTATTGAACGTAGTGTAAATTTACTCGTGAAGTTTACAATCATTTGAAAAATAGATGCGACTTTAATTGTTTTGCACTCGAGTACGATTGTATTGTAACTGAAAGTACTAGGATTAGATTTAAAGCACTTGGCCTGACCGTGATGATGCATCGACTGGTTTCATTTTCGATATGATGTGGTGGTACCGGACTCCGAATAATTACTACTTCGTGCAGCCTTTGAACTGATAAATAATCGCTTATCAATATGTTTCTTATGCAGTGTAGATATGTGGCGAAGAATGTTATATTTTGCGATCGCTTTATCACCCATCGTGGCCGTGTTTGTTAGCTTAGTGACAGTGACGATTAATTAGGATTATTACAAACCCAACAAGAAGCTGTACTAGAGATATACCGTGTCAACCAATCCAATGAGCTATCAGAAAAGTGATGAATTTTCTTTTATTTGTTAGCTTAACATATTTATGATAAGATATTGTAATAGAAGTTTTTTTTAAATTGTTTATTAATCAATTTTCTAAAAGGTACATGCTTTAAAAAAATTCTATACAGATCTACTTTTATACATCTAGTAAAGGTTATCACTGTAACTCTCCAAAAAAGAGACTAACTCTTGTGCTTGTAGAAAGACTTACACTGTTGTAGATGTTTATTTATAAGAGTTTATATAGTTTTGAATATACGAGTATATGAGAAAAAAAATAAAAACATAGAATATATTTTTGAAAAAAACATAAAATAATAATACATTCATACTAATTGAAATTTAATGCAGTTTTAACACGTGTTCAAAAAAATTCTTTAGATTTACTTTAAATTTATTTATTAATATATATTTTTAATTGTTTTTAGTTCATTGGGGAGATTATTTTAATTTTTTACATCTTCGAAGACAAAGCTGTTTTGACCATGACTTGTGTGGAATTTAGGAATTTCAATATTATTTTGGTATCTAAGTGACTTATTCATCTCAAATTCTTTTATATTTTCTTCTTCATAAATTTGGATAATGGAATATATTTTATAAATAATGTCTATTGAGTGAACCTTAAATATGTTATATAGACTTTCCGCATTGAATGTTGAGGATTTCTTTAAAATTACTGTAATAATTAATCTTTGTACTATTTTAAGAGGGTTTAATATATTAGCATATGCACCACCCCATCTTACAATACCATATTGTAACAAAGATTGTACAATTGAGTAATAAGCTACGAGTATTTTTAAATTGTTGATTTTTAAAATATCCCTTAATTTAATAAATATGTAAATACATTTTCTAATTCGTTTAACTATTTCACTAATATGGTCTTTTCATTTTAAGTTTTGGTCTATGTATACACCAAGATATTAAATTTTATCTGTTATATCAAGTACTGAATATGTTAGATCGCAGTTAGTTTTGTTGCAATTGCTTTGGTGAATAATTATTTTTACTACTGAATCTAAATTTGTTTTGTTAATAAAAAATGGGATGATTTTTGCCTTTTCCGTTTTGTCAAACCATAATTTCAATTAATTAATTTATTTAAAACAAATAAATTTAACTCATCACGATAAACAT
This sequence comes from Micrasema longulum, assembly GCF_059751315.1. Taxonomy (NCBI): domain Eukaryota; kingdom Metazoa; phylum Arthropoda; class Insecta; order Trichoptera; family Brachycentridae; genus Micrasema; species Micrasema longulum. The sequence continues at coordinate 69,752 of NW_028278951.1, forward strand.
TTTTTTGGTTAGTCAGATTACTTTAGACCTAAGACTAATATTTTATGTTTAACATTAATATTAATGTTATCTAATTGGTTTTTTGTACCTAGACTATGTACAATTCTTTGGCGAACCGAGTCGACTATAAGAGTTGGATAATTAAGTGGGAATCTAAATTTAATTAAGAGTAGTTTACAGAAAAATATTATACATTCGTGTATACCACGTATTTGCCGAAAATTCTAAAATGTTATTTGTCTTTATTTTATTGAGAGGTATTGTTATTGTTTTAACAGGTAGGAGTGAAAGGATGTAGAAAATTTTTATCTCGTTATGAAATTATTCATCTCTAATTAGATATAAATTGGTATCCAAAAAGCTCGGAAGATATCAAGCATTGATCATATCTTTTAGAACAAGTTATGTAGTTTATCTATTTGGTTTGTATTATAAGAAAGTTATTTCAAAAGAATTCACCGTTAAGAGCAAGTTTTCAGTTAATTATACCAAACGTATTTTGCTTATTTAATTTATCAAAACATTAAATTCATATGAAGTAATGTTAATTTATCTTTTTAACAAACTTCTATATCTGTAATAATATGGTCGTAGTGTAGTAAACAAATGCTATAATAAATTAAAGAACAACGAATAAGGCACTTAAAGTAACATTTAATTTGAATAAATGTACTAAAACTACTGATTTATACAACAAAAAATTATAATTAATATGAATTAATTTACACACAAAAGGTAAAGATGATATTTAAAAAAAAAAAAAGTAAAATAAAGACGAATATTAAACCAAATTTGAACTAAAACTCAAGACATACTATACAAGAGCGTCAAATAATTCGAGTTGTGAACAACCTAGGAGTCCTAGGACCTAGGACTAACATAAAAAGAAACTGTTTTGTGTATACAGCGATAAAGTTTTACTATTCACTTTCTATTTCACTAAGACTTAAAAAATGTACAAAACATCAACAAACTTAAAAAACACATTAAAAAAAACTATTCTTACAGACCATGTGACGAGTGACTTGTTATGTTATTTTATCTTCTTTAAATATTGTCGTAATATTTATTATTTTATACCAATCAAATATGTAATCTAATATGTAAAGTAAAACGATTCATTTTGTCATAAATTGAATATAAATATATCTCTAGCAAACGAACGTTAGATTTCAGTTTATTGTAATACCGATGACTTCACAGTAATTTATACTTAGAGTATATACACCTGAGTTTATAGTGAGTTCTGGTAATTAGGTTCAAGAAAACGTGCAGGTTTTATTACTTGGAATTTTCTCAGTCGGTAATTATTTTGGTTATGTAATAATCTTAAGAGTGATAACTTTGTTGGTCGTCGTTAATTCTTACACGCTTACATTTTCCGAACATTGCATAATCTAAGTAGAAGAGACGTTTGTATTTCTATAAACGAGAAATTTTGGTTTAAATTTGTTGCAACAGAGAGGGAAAACATTTTTGAGAAGGGAATATGTAAGTCTAGGCATTTATAGGGATTACGACCTGTCATTATAACAGGTTTAAGTGGCCACTTCACACACTGCGTAACGTTCACCATTCTGCCTATGTTTGAACATCCACATTTCCTCAACTCTTCCATCTGTTAAGTTTTGTAAAGTAAAAGAGCTGAAATCTTTATCGTGTGGGTGAGATTCATCCGGCTGAACCAATTCACCTACTAGGCAACGCCTGAAAACAATTTTCCAATTTGTACGCTTCTCCTTTTACTAGATAGTTAATTCAACAATGTTTTGAGTATGTCCAAATGCTTGCGAATTGCTGGATTTCCTCCTTAGGAATTTATTCATATTTAAATTTGTTGCAACAGAGAAAGAAACATTTTTGAGAATGGAATATGGAAGTCTAGGCATTCATAGGGCTTATGACCTGTCATTGGCTGGTTTGAATGTGAATTTTACACAGTGTGTGAAGTGGCCAATCCAGCCAGCCTGCAAGCATTTGGACATAAAAGATTCTTCTCATCGTTTCTTTGAATCCCTTAAAACATGTATGTGTATATTTATGTTTTACCTTTTAAAAAAAATGTTATTATTTTATTTTATTTTTATATCTACGCATGTTTTTCATTCTTTATTTTAATTCTTAACTTTTAATTACTTTTACATATTTCCTTATTTTTTTTACTTTAATTTTAATTTTTAAGCAACTTCTATTTATGTTTATTTTCCTTCTCTTTTTTGTACTTTAATTAATAACCTTACATATAATTAATCTAAAATATGGAAACTTCACTGGTCCATTAGAGTTAAGTCTAACTGTGTAAAATATAAAACTATGTAACTGTACTGTATGTTTCCTAAATAAAAGAAAATAAAATTTTAAAAAAACAAAAAAATACTCAAAACATTGTTAAGAAATTTTATCCACATTTATAGTTTTACTACCTGTATTTTTGTAAACTGATTTTATTTAACATATATATATATATAGATAAAACTTAACCAATTGATAAATACCTACCTGCAACTCGTTTAGTAGAGTATAAAATAAATTAAAATATTATTCTAATCCACACTACACGATAAAATACTACAGAGTGGATTGATTTTTACTGTATTATAATGTATATAGATATATTTTTAAAATTATTTATTTAATGGCAGGCTACCGTGAGGTCGACTAATTTCCACTCGATTCCCTTTTGCATAGTTTTTACCTAAGAGTAGCCATCGAGTCGAAAGCACTCATCCAAAGTTCTTCTTTGTTATTACATACATAAACTTATTTATTTATATTCAAATCACAATGATGAAATTCAGTGGTATTAAAAATAAATTTAAAAAATATCATCAGACTATTCTCAGTCAGTTCTGCAGTGAGATCCATTGACTTACCGTAAACCGGAAATCTTCCATCTTCCAACTCTCTTTTCATTGGTCGATTCATATGAGCTAGTGACGTCGTTCAAAGTAGTTTATTTTAAATGAAAATATTTTTTACTATTTTTTTCATTATTTTTAAGAAACTTTGGGATACAATTTAATGCTCTAATTTTTACCCTACGTAAGAAATCATTTTTTATATCCAATTTCCCGTAGCGCTGAACTTCTTCATTAAAATATCACTATCCAAATATTTGAGTTTTTCTGTTCATCTTCTTTTTTCCATACCACTTTTACCACCTTCTCTTCCTTTAGTATAGCGTAGATTTTTTAACCTTTTTAAAAAGGTACAGTTCGATTAAATTATAATTTTTATTTGCAATTAATTTTCTAACATTTTCATAATAGTTGTTTATGTTTACGTTTGTACCTATCTATCTTTTTTTATCATTATTACTATTTTTTTTCATTTATATTTATGTTTTAATTTTAAATATTGTTATTGATCTTTTTTTTAAAAATTAATTTACGGACTAAGTCCATTTTGAACAAATATTAAAACGAAACCATTATAGACAGTAACATAAAACTAGAAATGAAACGACAAAAAAAAACAACTACATACAATGAATAAACATTATGGGATCCATGTTTAATAAGCAAAATTAATCTATATTTTTATTTACTTATAACTTATTTTAGTCTTCTGACACATAAGTAAAAATTCTTCACAAATAACATCAACGTGGACGCTGTTATACGATTCGAAACGTCGGAAAAGAGTGCAAATGACACAAGCACAATAACCCAGACAAACTCTTGTGCATCTGAACGACCGTGAAGAACTATGAAATTTAATCAGCTTTTTTTTTTGTAAAAAAATGAAACGAATCGGTCAGGAATTATATATCCTTTACTCCAATTACAGAACTCTAATTACTTTTAAATGAACGATTAACTCTCAATTGACTGCTAACCTTGAATAATTTCAACAGTTTTCGAAAAATTACCATTAATTAATTCAGTGTTTAATGTCGTGGAGTTCACGTGATAAAAAAGCATTAACGTTAAATAAAAAAAGTAATTTGATTAAATTTAAAGGTCGGATCGTTGTTTATTAAATCTACAGCAAAAAAGGATACGAAAAACTAATGCTCATTATAAAAATTAATGTCTGTCACAAATTCGTTTCGTAAGTCCGTTCGTTCGTCATATATCCATCTCACTTCAACGCAGTAAAATCGCATTATGCCCTCGTTCCCTCTCATACTATTGCATATCGTATACGAATGAATTTACGAAACGAATTATTTCCAAAAAGAAGAATTTTTAATGTGAATACGTTTAAAGTTAAATAACGCTCGATAACTATAGATGTTTATAATCGCATTTTTCAGTAATGATAATTTATTTCAATGCAATAACATTTTATATAAATTAATATATTAGTTAGTAAATTATAAGGACTGTTGCGTAAGTTTTATTTTGAGATTTGTGGATCACGTTCCGGTATCTCAATAGTCCATTAAAAATATATTTGAAGATATGACAACGTTTTGGAGAACGGAATATGGATGGCTGTTGATTATTTTCTGTATCCAGGCGGATAAACAATTTAGTTCTGTGGGTGAAACAGAACGAGAACCTTGGACGTGTGTGTTTGACTCTCGCGTAAAAATCCTGAAAAAGGATATCGAATGGAGATACGTCGTGTAGTTTAGTAGGTGGAGAATTCGCCTACCATACTTTAGGACCTAGGTTTGATTCTTGACAAGGTGATCGTGTAATATTGGTTTTAAGAGGAAACACGGTCGCACTTTTCTTCTTACAAACGTATTTTATTTATTTAAATACATAAGTTTATTGTACATTATTTGAGACATAAGTCCCAACTCCATGGGACTAAAAGTCCTGTGTTGAGATGGGACCAGCAATTAGTTGGTACAGACCCATGAGTATATCACTACAAATATAGGATCAGAAACATAAAAAAATACATATATATATACGTATATGGCACATCGATATGGTAAACAGTAAACTCAAACATTCGGAAAATCATCAAGGAGTTTTCTACTCAAATCCCTCCCACTAAGGAAAATCCAGTCCTTAACTACTTTATTAAAAATAGTTTTTGTCCTTGAGAGCTTAAAACGCTCTTCCAAAATATTGAACACTCTCGGTGCGATAAATGAGAGATGCCTCTGAGTAAAAATCGTACGGGTTTTGGGTATGACATGACATTTTGCTGAGACCTCTCCTTATTGTCCCTCCCAGGATTGTGGCAATAAAGCAGTGATTATTTTACACACTGTAGATATCCATTGTTGTGTTTTGTTGATATTTTTTTATTACGAGAATTAGGACCATAAAAACCTCCTTAAAGGCGTCCAGTTTTATCTGCCGTCTTCGGACGTGCTTTATACAAATATTTTAACTATTTTTGAAAGACGCAAAAGGTACTGTTACGGAAAATTTTATTTTGATACTCATTTTAAAAAAAACAACTTAATATGTAAAGTTTTCAGGTGAGTAAACGGGACTACGAAACGTCGATTTTGTCTATTTTAGCTAAGCAAAATATTAACGTATTACAAGAGAGATGAAGAACATTTAAGAGAAGGTAAAATAGAAGTCTAGGCATCTACAAGGCTTATGACCTGTCAATGGCTGGTTTAAGTGGCCACTTTACACACTGTGTAACATTCACCATTCTGCCTATATTTGAACATCTTTATTCCTTCAATTCTTTCATCTGTTGATGTTTGTGAAGTTAAAGAGCTGAAACCTTTATTTATGCGGGTGAGATTCATCCAATTGAATTATTTCACCTACATACTAGGCAACGCCTGAAAATATTATTTTTTTCAATTTCTATACTTCTTCATGGACCAGGTAATTTATCAACAATATTTTGAGTTTGTCCAAATTTTTGTAGACAAGAACTGGATTCAACTCCCCGGGGAGCTGTTTATATTAACATATTACAACAGAGATGAAGAAAATTTAAGAGAAGGTAATATAGAAGCCATTGACAGGTCATAAGCCCTGTAGATGCCTAGACTTCTATATTACCTTTTCTTAAATGTTCTTCATCTCTGTTGTAATATGTTAATTTAAACACCTCCCCAGGGAGTTGAATCCAGTTCTTGTCTACAAAAATTTGGACAAACTCAAAATATTGTTAAGCAAAATATCTCTTTCTAACGGCATCGGGGAGGCATTAGCGAGAGAATGAAAAAAAAAGTTCAAATACCCATTTATCATAATTCCCAACCACCGCATATCCCCGTAAAGTTGTTTTTTTCAGCATTATATCATTGTTCCTAGACTGGCACCTGAAGCGTAGGACCGATAACCTTACATCCACGTAGATACAATATGATTGAAGCACGTAGCATTTGTTTTTCAGATGGCGTACCACTGGGTGCGGAAAATAAAAATGACGATGTACTTTATGACAACCTTCGAAAAGAACTGGAAGTGCGGCTAGGAATAGCAGGCGCCACATTCAACGGAATGAAGGCTGTCTGAAGATAGGACATTTATTCAGTGAAAATCAAATGCCACCTATGTAACGCCAGTATAACGCCAGTATAACACCTCCTCTCCTCTACGGATGCTAATCGTGGTACCTCACTAGGACCCAAAACACCAAAATGATGAGTTTCTAGAATATATGTCTCTGAAGAATCTTGGGTGTGTGGTGGTTTGAAGTAAGGAAATAAGAAGTTGTAAGATAACGGACGCAGCAAACTCCAGTGACAACCTGTCAGCAAGCGGAGGCGATACGGTTGACTGAGCCATATACTGCGGATGCTTCCTGAGCTTAACACATATTAACACTACCGCGGTACTTCAATCCGACTCTGGCTTTTAATTAATTTATAAATGTTTATTTATGTTCAATATAACATGAATATTTTGATCATTGGTAAACATAGGCAGAATGGTGAATATTACATAGTGTGTAACGTGCTCTTTTAAACCATAAATTGACAGGTCATAAGCCCTGTAAATGCCTAGACTTCTATGTTCCCTTCTAAATAATGTTTTCCCTCACTTTTGCGAGTAATTTAGATCCTAATAACTCCCCAGGGAAGAAAAATCAAACCTGTCTACAGACATTTGGATATACTCAAAACGTTGTTGATCAAATTATTGGCGTCTATTTCATAATATTTTTTTTGTCTCCTCTTTTGAAGATCGTAAATAAACAAAACATAAATAATCACAAAACATGGGTACTCGTATAATTTGAGTATGCCCAAACGCCGAGACAAGGCAAAATTTCTGAGTAAGATTAAAAACAGGGAAACATTTTTATAAGGGCATATATGCATTCACAGGGCTTACGATCTGTCATTGGCTGGTTTATGTGGCCACATTACACAAATGAGAAAAATACAGAATAGGCAGGTAACATTCACCTTTCAAAATAGACGTAATGGTGAATGTTACGCAGTGCGCAAAGTGGCCTTACAAACAAGGCAATGACAGGTCATAATCCGCTTTGCTGCCTAGACTTCCACATCTCATAAATGTTTGTCTCTCTGTTGCAAATAGGTATTTTATTATATGCGGTGGTAAGCATACGTTTATCTTTATATATATATTTCCTCTGTACGTGTGATGTCGCCGAACTTCTCCTAAACGGCTTAACCGATTTACGTGCGGTTTTCAGCGAAATGTAGATCTTTGCGCTGCGCGTGTTCGTAGATATTAAAATTTTCAATCGAATCTGTGAAAAAAAAGTTAAAAGCACAAATCGTTTTTTGTCAACCTACTAGGGGTGCATTCGACGAGAATGCATAATTTCCAAAAAAAAATGAAAGGTGTTTTTTTGTGTTTAAAAAAGTTTGTTTTTGAATGTTTACAAACAACATTTGCTTTTTATGGATCCTAATCATATTCTTTTCTTACATTTCTCACAATTTCTTTCCATTTATTTCTTTTTTAAATAAATACATTTTTTAAAATCGCATTCATGAATTAAGTGCTCCCCTGTTGGTGAGAAGAGCCGAGTTTAACATTTGCAAAAAGAATGCTATATTTGAAAATTAATTATTTTACGTTTTGGAATTCAAACATAAACTAGTACCTAGGTACCTTCTTATCAATGAAAAGTCTTTTTCCTGGGTAATAGCGGAAAGCCAACTTTCGGGCAGGACAACGTCTGTCGGGTTCGCTAGTGTCTTATAACTTAAATAAACAGATAAATATTAGAAAATATTTTTTTAGTATCGTTATCATATAGTTTGTGTACCACAGGGTGCCCACTTGGCCCCTCTTCTATTTAATCTGTTTGTTAATGATGCTGCTAATGTTTTTTCTTTTACAAAATTCTGGCTTTTTGCTGACGATAACAAGATACTTAAGCTAATTAAAAATATTGATGACTGTGTCAGACTCCAAGAAGACATAAATGCATTTCATACTTGGTGCAAAACTAATAACATGGAACTTAACATCGATAAATGCAAAATTATTTCATACCATAAATGTAAACATCCTTTTATTTTTGATTATAAACTTAATGGCCAAGTTCTTTCGATTGTCACCTCTATAAGAGATCTTGGAGTGATCCTAGATAATAAACTAACTTTTCTGGAACACTTTGATAATATAGTAAACAGATCCTTAAAAATTTTAGGCTTTATTAATAGAACTACGTCTGATTTCCAAAGTATGCTTACACTTAAAACACTTTATTGCTCTTTAGTTCGCCCTATTCTTGAATATGCATCTGTAATCTGGTCCCCTCATTATGCTGTTCATATCAAGCGCCTTGAATCAGTTCAACATCGTTTTATAAGAAAAATTGCATGGAAGATGGGATTGGAAAGAGGAGACTATTCATATTCTGATATGGAGAGGTTTTTAAGCATATCAAGTCTTGAAAAACGCAGATGCATTGCAGATATAATCTGCATGTATAAAATTATGAACTGTCTCATTGATGCCCCTGAAATTTTGCAAAAGATTCTTTTTAACGTTCCCACCCGTAGACTAAGAAATAATGAAATGCTTTTCCTCGGTCACTACAGGACCAATTATGGTGCACAGTCGCCTTTGCCCAGAATGATCAGGCGGGTGAACGATCATCAAGATCTTGATTATTATGGTGTAAGGATGTCTTTCTTTACAAATCAGCTAAAGAATCTGTATAGTTAGCCTATGCTTTTTACTTAATCTAAAAAATCTATCATCTGTCTTTGCTGCTTATTTCTGTTCCTTATATTTTTTTATTCCTTTGTAAAAATTTCTTTTAATTGTAATGTTTATAATGGACTTTGTCCGTAAATAAATAAATAAATAAATAAATAAATAAATAAATGACGGTGGTATAAATTCATTCTGACAAAACAATAATTAATCATTTAAATATGTGATGGAAAAATATTCATAAATGTTAGGAAACCTTCAGGTTTGTTTTTTTCAACTTGTTTTTGTGTCTTACTAGTTTCACGATCAAACAAAATGTATGATTAAATAAATGGAAAAAAAAACATCATTAGTGAAAAAACATCAATGTATTTATGATGCAGCATAGAAAAAAAGACACAAAAAATATTAAATGTTGTTAATATAAAAAATCCAAGTAATGCAAAAAAGTGGTTGTATTTTCGTAGGTGAGTAAAAATTTTAGGTATTGGTAGGTTTTTTACGACACAAAACAATTTTATTATTAATGTCAATTAGTACACGTTCGTATCATCATTTCCCCTTTTCCACACCCAGTAGTGCTTAGGGCACTACAAATATAAACCAAATGCAGCGTAGTTGGATCATCTGTTCCACGAAAGTTTGATCAGTTTTACGCTTCAGGTGCCGGTCTAGAAACAATGAAATATTGGAGTTCAAAAAACTTTGAAAATCAATGCTTCACGTTCAATCTGCCAGGAGTCGAACCGGAAGCTCGAGAATGGTAGGCGAACACGCCGACCACTACACAACTATCTCCCCTCGATTTTCGTATTCGGGATTATTACCTGAGAGCACCCATCGAGTCAAAAACTCTCGTCCAGGGTTCTGGTTGTATACACACATTACTGTATTCTTCATTCGCTTGGATAGCTTACAACATAAAGTTCGTGTGGTGGAAAACAAAACAATTATATTTCATAAAGTGCAAAGTATCAATTCGAATATTTTAATTTCTTATTTTACAAAACTAAAACAAACAAACAAACAAACAAGCCATAAGGGTAGGCAGAGAGGATAGAACGCCACATCACTTTATCTCTGCATACAGATCTCGCTTCCTCTACATTCATACATCTTTTCATGCACGTATAGAAGCTGTGTCAATACCTTTTAGAAGCTGTGTGTCTGTATTCAATAATTGTATTTATTGTGTTGATAATTAAATATATAAAAAGTGTAAGTATATAATGTAGTGAGAATCCGAAAAATATAAATTAATGTATTTTTCATTTTAGTTTGATTTTTTATCAGCAATGTATTCTCTATGGTAACATGTACACAAATTAGGGGGTGATTTCAGTGTCATTACCCCCTTAAATTTATGGAAAGTAGGGGAGGAAAGATAAGGAATTAATTAAATTACATTAGGTACTCTTTTCTACATTTCTTTTTTGTACATAACCGTAGTTTGTAGTTTCGTATTATCAAAATGACATCTGAAATTGGTTAACATGCAAGTTTTTTTTTCTTCTTCCTCTTCACGTGTCACGTTGCTTCAGCTTGCAGCTTTCCTGTCCTAAGCAGTGCGAAACAGTTAAAAATACGTAACTTAAATAATTATTCAACGTCTTAAGAAAATCTAAATATGTAAATAATAACTATGATATTGAATCGATGAATTTTATTATTAAAGTTAAAACAAAAAAATGTTTACCTGTGGTTATAAAACTTGCAACACTAAATCACTTCAAAAGAATAAATACTCAATGTCCGTTATTTATTATTTTCGCAACACTAACATAAAATTTCAATCCACTTTATTTTTTTACTAAGCAGAAAAATGTTTCTATTTCAGTTCATTACTCGATTCACTTCTTCCAGTTAGGCGACCGCCGACAATATTTTGAAATTGATAACACCGACAAAATACAACAAATGCTTCTAAAACAGTGTTGATCACTTTTGTCTTTTAATTGGCTGTTGAGAACTATATTTAGACTTCAGAGTGAATACATCGCGGCGATATTTGATGTATTTTGTAGCAAATGTGATTCCCGCGCGTTGGTGGGACAATAAGACCGTGTTTTCTGTGTTTACCACTTCACTCGTGCTCCGTGCTCATAGCTCGAGGCTCGACTAGTCGGTGCTCGATACTCGACCGTCCGCAGTCCGCGCGACGCGAAATCACTAGACGAAATGGTGCGGCGCGTGCGAATTACTTTTCTTTATACTAAGTTTATATCTACTAGTAAAGTCACCGACCGATGCCGACGTATGCGCTTCTTGGCTCGCCTCGCTCGGGAAATATGCTTCACTTCCAGTTTTCTAGTCGCGCTAAGTTAATTTTCTTTCAACACGTATAAAAAATGTTAATTCCAACATATATTGCGCAGCAACTACGTATTTTTTTTTAGGTTAGAGTAATACTTATTTCTTTGTTATGAAAACTTACATAAAAACACATAAGTACCAACTTGAATAGTACGGGGCGGTGCGCGGCATGGGTGTTTTTTGAAATTGAAATAAAACATGGTTAAAGTAATTTTTTATTCCTTTGTGTTTGCCACCACATAAAAAAATTGATATTATTTATTTTTTTATGTTTTCGCACGCTCGCTCGAGAATGAAGATGGAATATTGGTCATTTGAGCCCGAATATTTTTCTGTCGGATGTCCATAGTGAAGATTGCATTCCCGAGTAAAGCCATTTATTATTGATCATGGGATCAGGAAAGGCCGCTCGGTTGAAACCAATCTAATGGTTTTTACGAACCACATCACTCTGAATGCAGGGAGCTCTGGATGCAGGACATCAGGTAGACCGTTCGTATAATGGTTTCGCCAAGGTCTTTGATACTGTCGACAGTGACCCTGTCCAAGTGAAGGGGTATTGGATGAAAGTCCATATTCAACGGAAAGCCCGCTGCACTGTGACGATCGACTGCGCGAGTGAAAAGTAGGTCTCTAGCGAAAAGAATATTTCCCCCCCCTACCACTGCATATTTGCGACTGAAAACTTTTGGAATACATTTTTTTCCGCCTGTCTCCTAACGAGACGATCCCTCACCGTCTGCGACCCCCTCGGCCTTTATGGCGTCCTTTTAAAAAAACACATATGCAACGCGCCACCCTGTATTACTTGAATCGAATTAAGAGTTTAGGGGTTTTTTCTGCATACGAGTTCTTATTAAAATATTTTGGTTGGTAATATATAGACCTTTGTAAATTATTTGGTTGAATCGTTAACTCTTCATATTTAATAATTCGGCGACCTTCGTGGTGTAGTGGCTAAGATACTTGACTCACGCGCGGTAGGTTCCGGGTTCGATTCACGGTGAGAATACAAGCCTGAGTGTTCTGTGCTGTACTTCACCACGTAAGTAAAGGTACAGAAAAAAGAAGGAAACAACTCAAAGAAGTTATAAAATCAATAAATATAGATGTTAAAACGCGAGCAGAATGGTTAATGGTACGCAGTGTATGGTGTGATCACGAAAACCAGCACGCAGGTCATAAAACCTGCAAACGCCTTGATCTTTGTATCAATATAAATTTAATATACAGGTGTTTTTTTAACTTTGCAACTATTATATATTTCACCGAAAGGAAAACAAAGGTGTTTTAAATATTGCATAGATTTAGGCGCTCAAAGGATCGCATTTTAAAAACAAACAGCTTCTATTACCATCGCGCCATTTCCTCATAGGCGTAGGCAGAGATGATAGACCACTACACACTACTACGTATTCCTAGCTTCTTGCGTATTCATACATCTTTTCATCATGCTTTTCGGTTGTGTCTGCTTTTGACATGACCAGACTTGAGATTTTGATTTATCTGACTATGCCATGTCTTTCTTGTTTGTCCTTATCCTACGTTACCATTCGTTCTGGCCATTTATACATGTTTTATCATTATTTCGCATCCATTCGCATTAAATGATCAGACCATTTCTGTGACCCTTTCTTAAACTTATCAAATATACCTGAGGTGATTTTCACATTAATTTTCTCTGTCATGCATTGATTTCCCGCACATTTGCCTAGACGATCGCATTTCTCTCTCTCACTCTACCATTTCCATGCTTAACATCCATACATCATTAATAGAATCCTTTATCGCCATGTATTACGAAAATGCGAGCTACATGAGTTACCTTAACCATCATCATTACTATATTGGCACTCCAAACGCAGCATGTCTGGAACATTTTTTGTCACAGGAACATTGAACTATTGCAGTGTAGAACTACCTCTAAATCTACTATTTCACGTACACCCTAATAGCCCCGCCACACAATGCTCCTTGCGCTGCTCCTCACTTTGCTCCTCGCGCTGCCGCCCTCTCCCCCGATGTTGCCCTCTCCGCCCACACACTGCTCTACTTGCGCAATTAATCGCGACGTTCCTCACTTGTCATTTGTCTTTCTATATAATGGACGATGAAACTGTGACAGCATGTGCCCTATGCATTTTTAGTTTAGCTAATAATATCGACGTCATACAAAGAAATATACATCACTCAAAAATGACGCGTGCGTCTTGTGTAAGCGCTCGATGCGTACTGCGACCGCGCGATTATGTGGCCAGCTACTCGCGTTCATATTGCCGGTTTTTTTGACTCGCGCTCAAAAACCGACGAAATAGAGAGAGGTGGGCACGACGAGGAGCATGACGTGCGGCATGTTGCCACACTACGCCTCTGCCTCCTTTCCTCGCTACTTCCCATGCCAGTAGTCGAGCGTGTGGCAGGCCTCTACAGGAATCAAACCCGTGACATAAAGAATGATCAACCACTATACAACGAGGTAAGCTTCTCTCCTCGCGATATTCCTTTTCAGGATTTTTACCCGAGAGTAGGCATCGAGTCAAAAACGCTCGTCCAGGGTTTCGGTTCTTTTGCACACCCAAAACTATCCGTATTAAAAATAACAATAATGCCTCAAATATGTATTTTTTTATCTGAATAAACCAAAAATATTATTGCTTTTAGGCGCTTTCTTCCCACCTACCCAAATAATTTGATTAAAGAAAAAAAATTAAATATTAACACGTATGAATCGTTTAATTTTAATTGTAATAAAAAATATTGAAATTAATTCAAGTAAAAATGTAGATGTGGTATCTAATCACAATTATTCCCTTCTCGCACCTAATGCTGAATAGGGCACTGAATTAGTTACACCAATCGCAGAGCATGTTGATCATTTTCGTTATATGAAGGTAATATGATCAGTCGTACGCTTCTGGTGCCATTCCAGCGGTGTTATTCTGAACCACGCGCGGCCGTAGAAAACACTTTTATACATACAAAATACGCGAGATAAAAGTGTTTTCTACGGCCGCAAGAGTGATTCAGAATAACACCGCAGGTATACGAAAACACACCAACTTCAGCAAATCTGGACAGTCAATGAATGAATTGATTACTTTTTAAAGTAATATTAGGTCTGTTAGAATTCTTCTATAGGAAAGTTTGAAAATATATACCAAACATAACAATTGATTATAATTAAATAAAGCAACTGGAATATGAAATTTAAAACTAATGTATTTTGGAAATTTCTTCTGGACGCACTCGAGTGAACCAGAATATACAGTATAATGGGGCGACCAGACTGGAGAAATATATTCCAGACGACTTCTAACCTGTGAGCAATAAAGTCACTTGATTTGTGTGATATTTTAAAATTTGCCAGTAACCGTACCTTGCATTAAGCATATGCCAACATCTAATAATATGTTAATGCTTAGACTTCAGTAGTATATTCATCCCCAATAAGTTCTCCATCTCTGTAGTAATATATATTTTTTTAACACTTTATAACATCTACAGGTTATATACATACAAGGGCGGGCATATTTCCTTAAGGCAATTTCTTCCTAACTACCCAAACCGTTTAGTTTGAGAAAATTACAAGTACATGGAAATATTGAATCTTACGATTGTATATAAAATTACACTACACTATGAAGAGAGGAGAGGGGATGGGAAGGAAAGAAGAAGGATAAAGGAACAACTGAAATATTTAGATAGTGACATTTCAATCTTGACTTAAATGTTAATAAAGAAGGAGCGTCTCTAACATTAGTGGGTAGATTATTCCACAATCGAGCAGCTACTACTGTGAAAGAGGAGGCAAGAAAATTAGAGCAATGAAAGGGTATTAAAAGGGTTATCTCGTTACTAGAACGAAGAGATAGTCCGTGTTGTGATAGAGGTTGGAAGAGCTCTCTCAGATAAACGGTAATACTAATCGAATGAACATATTCCTCCGGGCCTCCGTGGTGTAGTGGTCAAGACGCTTAACTCACGCACGGAAGGTTCCGGGTTCGATTCCCGGTGAGAACACAAAAAAAAGTTTATTTTCTCAAGCCTGGGTGTTCCATGATGTAAATCACCACTGTAATTGGGCCTTCTGGCCTGTTGTGGTGCATAAAAAAAAATATAGAAAAATATTGTTTGTTGTAAAAAAAAAAAAATAATAATAAAAAATAAGTATTACAACTTAATATATAAATCTATTTTGTGTAATTCTATAATTGAAGATATATATGCATGTAAAATTGTATCGACTAATGCTTTCAAATTGTATGTTTTCTAGTATGTATCTTTGCTGAATTACCTAATAAAATAAAATAAAATAAATAAAATAAACAGAGAGGGAAAATATTTTTGAGAAGGAATATGGTAGTCAGGCTTGTAATCGGCTGATTTAAGTGGCCTCTTCACACAATGTGTAACATTCACCATTATGCCTATGTTTAAACAGCCTGTCTGCAAACATTTGGACATACAAAAACACTGTTGAATATATTATTTGTACGAACTTATGAACGCGCATAAGACTTTCTGATTGAATAACCTACACTGATTTTATATTCTCTCCGTATTCGTAGGTGAATGTGCGTAGAGTATAAATACATCGTCGTTTAATTTTAATTAAAGTCTATTTTCATTCTGAATAGATAAAAGTAGTTCAAGCTTCATTAGACAGGCAAGAGGAAATGGAAAATTATATTTAGCGTCGTTACATGTGTAGCCGATGGACGATGGACGATGGACGGAGTTGTATATCGAGACGAGTGTTTCACATTTACTTCAATACTCCAAGGCCCTGATTTCAATGCAAAGTTAACCGAGTCATATTCGACTGTCTATAAAATAAAATCGAATTTACTTTACGAAAATGTGAAATTTGTATTTTTAAATTAAATATCTTCATCGGTGACCTGTAATTGTAAATGTTAAAAAAATTTATTACAAAAATATTTAATTTTCCATACATTTAATTCGCTTTTGCTTTGAAGACAATGAGGTAGTTCAGTGATTTTTTTTATTTGTTTTTATCAAATTTAACAAAAAAATATGAATATATATTATATCGTACTCTCATCACTATGGTTTTTTTAAGTTTTGAAATTACTCCGCCCGTGACGTCACTAGTTCATGTTGTGAGTTGCAGTGACATTAACGTATACACACCGGAGATGGGTCTAATTAGACCCAGTAGTATTGAAAATTCTCGATTATGACAAGAGTAATTTTTATGCCCGTCACTTTCCTTCATAATCCATTAACCCTTTGTCTTGATATTGATTCAATACATATTTTGATGGTTAAATAATACTGAAAACTTCACAAAAACTGACAAAAAAGGTGACTTTTGAAACTGGGTCTAATCTGACCCACCTTCGCCATGCGTGTATTTTTTGAGCCAGCGGGATTTAAGAGCTGAAAAGTAGAACCCGCTGTCAAAATATACTAAACGTTAAAAAAACGGTGGTTGCGCCACATGTACTATGTTTTTATGTTCTGCATATTTACTAGGTTGCTGTGTTAAAAATGCTACTTACTGAGCCTTAGTGGAAATGTAATTATCCTACTGTGGGTACAATATTTTTCTCTCCGGCCCAATAACGACTGAACTGTCACCAAATGTGCATGTGATTTTGATATTCTTAGCGCGATTGCGAACAAGTGATTTTAGCTATCAATAAGTCATTCCAATCCACTGTGTCGTGTCATGGTATGCATCAATAATCAAGAAACTGACACGTGTCGATCTGACCACAGGATCTGATAGAGCATGCCGCGAAAGAGAAGTTCGAACATTAAGGCTGGAAGAATCCCAGTACAAGGTAGGTAATTGCTTCGGTCGAAAAGTAAATAAAAATAGCGCATAGTAACGCCAAATCCGCGAACCAGCAAAACACGCAAATTCGAGCGTCCATCTGTATTCCTATCTGGCGAATGGCGCGAGCGAACGGCTTCCCGGAAACCGGAAATCTAACACATGTCAACGCTGTAATTGATTGACGTCGCTGAAAGTTTCTAATTTATATTAAAACGGTTTTTATAATTTATTTCGTGCATTTTCGAGAAACTTTGAACTACAATTAAATACTGAAAAAAATTCCGTGACACTGAACTTCCCCATTGAAAATAACTTTTTTGACGTTCCGTTGTATCGGGGGTCCGGGCCCGTATTACAATGAGCAAGTACCAGAGTTACCTTCAATTAATTGTCCATAAAATAAAATACAATTTTCCGTATGAAAATATACATATTTTTGTAAAACATGTTTTAAAACACGTTTAATAACAGTTTCCAGATGAAGGTAAATCAAATATTATTACAATATATCACTTTATATACAATTAAAGATAACTCTAAGTAAATAAACCTATTAAAGTTAAATATAACAATAAAAATATAAAATCAGAAAAAAAGATCGCATAACAAAGTGATTATTCTTAATGCTCCTGTTGATGGTCATGGCCTAGTTGATTTCCCATTGTATTCGGGGCCCAGGTTCAATTCCAAGCTAATGAAAATACATTCAGAGTAAATTGGTAATACGTTATTCTTTTTAACATTTTTTGGAATCTGAAACTGAAAGTTTTAACGAAAATGGTGCCATATAAGTTATTTATAATACAATTATTATGATCAGCCTCGCACTTCATCTATAAATTCGGAGCACTAGAAAAATATTGAAGTGAAAAAAACCCAAAAAGTTTTTAAAATAGGTGGTAGTCGAACAAATAAAGAAATTGGCATGCCTCCACTTCATTAATGGGAAAGTTTAATGAATTTAAAAAAATGTTAACAGATTAACCTACTAAATAAATCGTATTATACGTATTCGTATTACGATTTAAAAAAAAAGTTATTTTCAAACTGCACCGCCCGTGACGTCATTAGTTGTCGTTGGTGAGTTGTTCCGACTGATGCGTTGCCTTCCCGGAAATCTATCACAACACTATCATCGGTTGATTCGGATGAACTTAGGACAAGGGTCAAAGTAGTTCATTTTTATAATTTTTTTCATGCATTTTCGAAACACTTCGCCATACAATT
The DNA here is from genome assembly GCF_059751315.1 of Micrasema longulum. Taxonomy (NCBI): domain Eukaryota; kingdom Metazoa; phylum Arthropoda; class Insecta; order Trichoptera; family Brachycentridae; genus Micrasema; species Micrasema longulum. The sequence continues at coordinate 88,124 of NW_028278951.1, forward strand.
AACTGCTCAAATTTTTACCGCGTATAAGAAAAAATACACCAAATATTTTGCTAAATATATTGGCATACTCCAATTTTAGCGTATCTGGATCATTTTTGTAACATGGAAGTTAAGGTGCTCAGTCTTGGGCTTCAGGTGCCAGTCCAGAAAAAAATATTTATTTTATAAATTTACGGACCATGTCCAATTTAAACAAATCATATAACGAAAAACAATAATAATACAGTCATAAATAATAGAAGCAATACAACAAAGAAAAGCAGACAAGGTAACATTACATAGGCATTATGGAATCCATGTTAATTCTACAAATAAACAGTAAATTTACAGGGAATACAATAATAATACAGTCATAAATAATAGAAGCAATACAACAAAGAAAAGCAGACAAGTTAACATTACATAGGCATCATGGAATCCATGTTAATTCTACAAATAAACAGTAAATGTACAGGGAATACAATAATAATACAGTCATAAATAATAGAAGCAATACAACAAAGAAAAGCAGACAAGTTAACATTACATAGGCATTATGGAATCCATGTTAATTCTACAAATAAACAGTAAATTTACAGGGAATATTTTTTCAGTCTATTTGTAAAAAAACTCAATTTACAATCAAAATAATTTTCATTTAATTTTCAATTAAAAATCTAATCATTCTAGGTAGAGGCGAGGCGCATGGAAACCGTAATTAGTCTTATGATGACCGAGGAACAGAATTTCGTTATTTCTGAGTCTACGCAAAGGAACATTAAGAGATATTTGTTGGAGAATAGTCGGGACATCAAATAAACTATTAAGTATTTTAAATATGGAAATTAAATCTGCATTAAATCGACGTTGTGAGAGACTGGATACATTAAGGAAAAGTTCCATGTCGAGTTATGGTTATCTCTTGTGATTCCTGGTTTGTACGCAATTTTTCTTATAAATTTATGCTGAACTGATTCGATGCGATTTATATGAGTAACATAATATGTATGTATGTATGAAGGAGACCATATTACGGAGGCGTATTCAAGAATGGGACGAACCGATGAGCAGTAAAATGTTTTTACAGTCAATATGTTTTCAAAATTGGGTGTAGCTCTATTAACAAATCCAAATAATAAGAGATTTATAAATGACATAGTCAATGTGTTCATGAAAATTTAGTTTATTGTCTAGAATCACCCCGAGATCTTTTTTGAAGTTACAACGGAAATAATTTGGCCATTAAGTTTATAGTCAAAGGTAGTATTTTTTTACATCTACGGTAAGAAATTATTTTGCATTTGTTGATATTTTATTCAAGGTTATTTATTTTTCACCAGTCATAAAAAGAATCAATATCAATAAAATAATCAAAAGCAATAAAATATTGTAGTATGGAACCACCTGTAAAATCAATATTTTTTGTCCATATTGCTATGAATCGATCCTAAGACTACACGCGTGGTAGACGAGCGAGTCTACCACTACAGTACTAGGTAGACTTATCTACATTAGGTACTATAGGTTACTGGTTTTATTTCACACCTAGAACTATATTTATCATCCAACCGGACACAGAAAAGTGATTATTCAAAAGTACACTAAATATCAGGACGTGTTAACATAAGTCTTGTCCGTTGTCTTCCCAATATAAAAACAAGCATCAAAAGTAAAACGAAATGGTAAAGATCAACAAATTACAACAGGGATGGAGAACATTTTAGAGAAGGAATATGGAAGTCTAAGCATTTATGGGGCTTGTGAATCTTAACGACTCCCTAGGGGGTGAAATCCAGTATTTTGTCTACAAACATTAAGAGAAACTCAAAATATTCAAATGGTTATACGTCATTCGAAAGAAAATATTGTGATTGTTCTTACGTTACACAAATAGATTATTTTATTTTATTGCAAGCCTTGAAAATGGAAGGTCAAGTACCACATTTTCTCAACCCTTCCATCTGTTAATTTTCGTGAATTAAAAGAGCTGAAATATTTATTTATGAGGGTGAGATTCATAGCTTGAAAAATATTTTCCCTCTCTGTTGCAATAAATTTAGATCTCAATAATTCATTAAGGAATGAAATCCACCCGGCCTACAAACTGTTTTTATTATTTTGTAGTAATATATTATATGTATTTGTATGAATAAATTAAATGAATATTGTAAAAAAAAAAAAAAAAAATTTTAACATACTCAAAACATTGCTGAAATACTAAAGAAAATATCAGCAAAAGTTAATATTAAAAAATAAAAGTTTTGACTTCAAACGGTTTTAATGCACTCATTTTAAGTGTGGCTAATAATTTAGTCCAATGAACATTGTTTATAATAAATGACATAGTCGTATCTTGCATCTTGTAGAAAACATAACCACTGCAGCTGGCAAAAATTGACAAGCTTTTGATGACTCGATGAGTTTGATGTTATATTATTGCTTCTTATCAATCCTTGTTCATGCAACATGTTGGTAGTTACTCGTATTGTGGGCATGGGACTTTGTGCAGTGACCTAACTCGGCGTGATTAACAGCTGGACAAAGTGTTTATAAGGAAGATATTCTACCTATCTTAGGTAAACACATCATCAATAATATTTACAAAACACACGAAAATCAGGTAATTCTGTTTGTTACTCACACACAAATGAAAATAATCAAAACCAAAATAAAATATGAACGTAAAACCCCCAAAGCCGGTTGCACAGAAAAAGAAAAAAAATATTCAGCAAATAACAAACTGTCAGCCTCGGGGTGTAATTAATGGTCAGTGCCTAGTTTGCAAGAGGTCTCAGGTTCGAATCCCGGCATGGTAAATATGAAATATTTATTTAAAAATGAGTTTTTACACTAGAATATTTCTGAGTCCCTAGGGTGATATTCCAAACGCTCTCGTGGCTGTAGAAAACACTTTTATCACGCGTATTTTGTATTTAAATACACGAGATGAAAGTGTTTTCTACGGCCGCGAGAGCGGTTCAGAATAGCATTGCTGAACTGGCACCGGAAGCGTAAGACTAATCATCTTACCTTCTTCTTCTTCTTCTAGTGTTTTGCCGGGTCTCCCCGACGTTGGCGATCACTACAGCAAAAGCATATGTATCTGTCCTGCGTTAATTTTACATTCGCAGCCGGGACAACTGCTTATTGATGTACTTGCCGTGGTGATTCCTGTGAAAAGATGACCAAAGTGGTCTCCCGTTGCCTTTTCTGGCGAATTTTCCGTCGTGGACCTTCCCTTAGCTGGTTGGTTTTGAGGCGCCAAAAACTCGCCTTTCATCATTTCGTTCTCTGCTGTGATCATACCGTTTTGAGTGTGATCCCATTGCCCGGGGTTCGCGACGTGACGCTAACGAGTTGGACCAGTCAGTAATGTTGCCGGTGGAATGCAAGTAGGCGTTTGCAGCATTTTATAGAATCACATTCTCCAGCAAGATGTAACTCACTGCGACCCCACTGACAGTTCGAACCCTTACCTTCACGCAACAAAAATGATCAAGATAGCTCTGATTGATGTACCAATGGAATTTCTATGCACCATTGGGTGCGGAAAGAGAATAATGACGATAATAAAATAATTGTTCGGTTTTTGCTTAGATAAAACATTTTTTTTTACCATTTTTGTCAAAAACGCTAAAATTAGATTAAAAATTAAAAAATAAATCACCATCAGTTGAGGTTTTTGTTCGTGTTCGGGTGAATAAAGCATACAGACCCGTGTCTTGTATGAAATAGAACCAGAATCTTGATGAGTGTTTTCGAAAACGTCACTCATGTCACAATGTTTTCGAAATGTCACCCCAAAAAAGTATATTAAGTGAAAATAAATCTGCCTCATTGTGAAGTAATGGGCGCATTTAAATCTTTCTTGAGATCCCGGGTTCAACTTCTGGAAGGGTCGATGTGAAATGTTAGCTTAAAATGTGATTATTTCACTTTCCATTGACTGGCCCTTAAAGCATAAAGTCTAATTACCTCACCTTCAAGTAAGTAACAAGTGATCGAGATACGATGTATTAAAGTGTTACCATTCAATGCTCTATGCTCCGTGCTTTATCCGGGGCGGGTAAGGGGATAATGATAATGATAATCTGGATAGGATAAAATTTCTAAAATTATTAAATACTCAATTTTAATTTGGTGCAAGTTTGCACGTGTACCTAATATGTAATATGTTTGTTAAACGTTATCTATGTTGATTTTTCAGAATAAAATCTAGTAATCAAAGGGGGTTTCTGTTTTTGACAGTTTATTTAAGATTTTAAGGAAGAGTCGTACAGGTTTTTAAAAATATATATCATAAAAAACAATTTTACCACCGTTCAAAATTAAAACAAATGCATACAAAAATAACCATGGAGTCATTGCTAGATATTTCAAGAAAAATTATACTTAATGAAATAGGTAGCAACCATACATTAAAAACGCAAAATGTGCTTTTTTACCTTATCATTATTCACATATTATGAAGTTGTATTTAATTGAAATAAACGCCGATTTCGGCGGCACGGAAATCAAAATACGGATTTATTAAAGAACGAATGGAAATGTTATAGCGGGTAACTAGCAATTAAATTGCTTCCCACTCAGATAGACGAGCTAAAAAAAGTGTAATAAATAGACAATTAGCCCCGCATTTTGATGTCTATTTACTGGCAATATTATGTTACCGTTTTTTTTTGTAGTAACCCTAATGCCAAATACCAACAATATATTATGAACTAACTTTTGACAGATTACAATAGTGTTGTGAAGATCTTTTTTCTTTCGATATCGACTTTAAATAATTTTCATTTAGATGGGTTAAATAGAAACAAGTTTTCATGACTAAATAGCTTAATATGTAATAGTACAACGTTAAAATTATCGTTGATCAATTTCATTTAGTTGTATTGCGAATTCCTTAAAATGAACACGCACAATATAATTCAATATTCAATACAAAGTCGTTATGGTCGATCGATTGTGAAGTTTTCTGGTGGTACGTCACTATTGCGACTCAACAATAAAGTACGGCATTTGTTTCCTACACTAAACTGTCAATATTTACAAAACTTCATGAGCGTGCAATCGTCAAAAGTTTGACTGTAGAATAGCATAAATATGTAATCTAATATGTGCAAAAGTGGCCAACAGTGTTGCCAGCTTCGCGACTTTGTCGCTAGATTAAGCGACATTTTGACATTGAAAACGACTTTTTTATTTTTTTAGCGACTTTTAAGCAAGCAGTTAAAAGTTAAAGTAAAAATGGAATCACTTGTGATGAAGACATTTTATTCCCAAAAACATAAAAAGGAATGGGAAGACCGACATTTCAAGTTTATTTTATTTAAATTAAATATTGTTGCCATCAATATGACATCAATATAACACTTATAACAATGTGATATTATATGACATTACTTACTTTTAATAAAAATTACAATTTGTTTTATTTTACACTGGTATTAAAATATATAATGTATTTATACCTTTTTGTAATAATGTACATGGTTATAAAGATGCTATTTCACTATTTTGCATAGAAAAAGCGTTCCGTAATTTTAAGTTATTTTTTTTGTGTGAATATAATATATGGTGTCTGTTTTTTTTTTATTTAGAGTACTTCATCACAAATAAATAATGTTGGAATTAATATTAAAGTAATAATCATTGACTACTTACTATATTTTTATCAGTAGCACTAAGAATGTAATTTATTTTTAACTTACTAACATTTACTTACTTTTACCAAGACTTATTTTTGGAATCTCTAAATTCAATTATATCACTCCACTACTTCGGAAATTGCACTGGCTACGTTTTCCACAGAGGGTGGAATACAAACTCTGTTGGCTTATATATAAGTCACTGCACAACTCTGCTCCAGAATATCTAAGGGAACTCTGCATTCCAGATGAACTAGCTGACAGCCGTCTTACGCTTAGATCAGCTATATCTACGTCGAAAGGAAAAGTTATTATACCTCTACGCAAACAGCGCACTAAATTCGGTGAACGTGCATTTGCGGTCGCAGGCCCTACGGCATGGAATGCTCTCCCAGCAGAAATCCGAAACTGTGAGAGTGAAGTGATGTTTCGGAAGAAACTTAAAACCCACTTGTTCTCTAAATCATTTGAATAAATTTTTAGCATGTGGTGGAAAAATAGTATGAAAAAGTACATTATTTTTCAAAAATTAAAAAGTTAAAGTTAAAATTAAATTTATATCTTTATATAATCACTTTGTAAAACGCCATTGAGGTATTATATAACGAAAATGGCGCTATATAAGTTATCCATAATAATAATAATTATTATTATTTACCAGTTTAATTTCTATTAAATAAAAATCTAAACGAATAAAAAAAAATATTACTTAAAAGTATTAATTTTACTTGAAGGTTATCGTGCAAACTATCGCCAAAAATTCTTGCCCCCTCCCATTATCAACCCCCTCTCTCCCTTCGCTGCCACTCCCCTCCGTCTAAGATCTTAAAATCTAGCGACTTCTAGCGACATTTGAACCTCCGTTTAGCGACATTTGCTCGTGACGAGTTGGCAACACTGGTGGCCAAAGATACGATACCAACAGTCGTTTAATTTCTATTAAATAAAAATCTAAACGAATAAAAAAAAATATTACTTAAAAGTATTAATTTTACTTGAAGGTTATCGTGCAAACTATCGCCAAAAATTCTTGCCCCCTCCCATTATCAACCCCCTCTCTCCCTTCGCTGCCACTCCCCTCCGTCTAAGATCTTAAAATCTAGCGACTTCTAGCGACATTTGAACCTCCGTTTAGCGACATTTGCTCGTGACGAGTTGGCAACACTGGTGGCCAAAGATACGATACCAACAGTCGTTTTTCTATCTGTCATGTGTCATTTTTATAAATAGTTAACGACATAACATAACATAATACACGAGGTAACCGATGGTTTAAATGCGCAAAATAATTCAATTGTTCTTCTAAATCATGGATTCAATAAAGGTATTTAATATATTTCTTAATTTTTGAAATATTTAGCGTAATTCAAAGTTATATTTTTGTTGACAATTTGTACCATATTCAAAACATACTTCGTGTGATATATAATTCTTGTTTATATTTTACATTTGATCATTCTTTCAGAATATATCCCTGGCAATATTCAGAGGCCTTGTGGATAGTGTGCGCGGAACTTTGGTATTATTTTATCTAGATAAACAAATGAATGAGCGATCTCTCGGTAGATTTTCCCCCATGAAAGATTCCAACAGTCCGAACAAAACAAAACAAGAACCAACAAAGAAACGAGAGTAAGTGGGTTTTTGATTTGCAAATCTGTCATTTTAATTTTGAATACAATCTTACAAATATGTATTGTTACCCCCTTACTTTTAGTGGTTGCTTAATGAATAAGCATATTGATGCAATCATATTTCGAATTGCAGGCTTGAGATGTCATTATTGGCTAGAGATAGCGAAATGGAATAACTGCAGTATGACGCAAATTCAAAATACATCATACGCATATTTATAAATTTAAAACTATTAGATGCATGCATTCATACACATTACATGACCTCAGACTATCAACATGATATTGCAAAAAACGTTTAAAAAAATGTTTTAAAACTAAGGCCCCTAAAAAATAGCTTCCTTCGTAGATCATGATTATTTAGACAATTATTTGTTATTAGTTTACTGTAGTTTTAACCATGGAAGGACATCAGCAGATAATAAATAAGTGATGTCACCATTTTCAAACAGCCATGTACATAAGTTTTATTCAAGAAACAATCTATTCATGTATTGTGTTTAAAAAGCACCACAAGAAATATTTTATTTTCAATATATTATGCTTTTGATAATATTATTATAAAAATATCTACTAAAACAATTTTTCACATAAAAAAAAAAAAACCCCTACATCATTTTCATGTTACATTCATTAACAAAATAATCTGATAAATGGATGTGGAAAAATTGGAACTCATTCTCGGTCACTTTTAAGTTATATTTAATTATTAAGTTTTATTGGTTTTGTTAATTGGTATCAATTATATTTAAATTTTATATAGTATTTATAAGCTAATTCGCTTTGGATTTCTAGCTTTCAAGTACCCGTAAAATATATAGTAGATTTGTGTTTTTAATATTATAATTTAGTCACAAATATTATGTAAACATAGCAAGAACTCAACTCATAGGATTACAATGTTTTAGGTTGTAGGGATAATTACAGACAGTTTTTTGCAACAGGCAAAATTTGTAGTTCACAATGGAGTCCTGGTCCCAACCCTGATGTATGGGAGCGAAGTATGGACTTTGAATAACAGGGATGAAAGTAGTCTGAATGCTGTCGAAATGCGATCTCTCAGGCGAATGTGTGGTAAAACTATGTACGATAGATGCGCAAATGTCGAGATCTGTAAATTATGTAAGGCTGAAATAAGCATTATCGACAAAATCAAGAAAGGAGCTCTGCGTTGGTTTGGACATGTAGAGCGAATGGACAGTGAAAGAACGCCTAAAAATATTTACAATGTGAATGTTGATGGGTGCAGAAATAGAGGAAGACCGAGAAAGACATGGCATGACCGAATCCAACTAATACTTGAAGATGGACATGTTAAAAGTCGGAATGATCGGCGCGTGTGCATGAGATGTATGAATGTAGAGGAAGCGAGATCTGTATGCAAAGATAGAGTGATGTGGCGTTCAATCCTCTCTGCCTACCCTTACGGAGAAGCGGCATGGTGCTTTGTTTGTTTGTTTGTCATGAATAAATGAATGAGGAAATACATAATAATTGTAATAACTCGATAGTAGCCAAAGAAAAGATGATGATTGTATAGATCAAGGGTGGCCAACCCGCGCCCGCGGCCCGCTGGGTGTCTGCTAATGGCCCGCGGAGCATATAATGCGCAAAAAAATAAATTATTTTACACACACTGATTATTTAAACTTTTCACATGTCTACTTTTAAGTACTTATCGTACTTGATCATGCCACGTCTTTCTCGGCCTTCTTCGGCTTCTACATCTAGGCACACTTTCATTAAAACATCATTTAGCCGTTCTTTCATCACTCATTCGCTCCACGAACAAATTATCGTAAGAGCCCTTTCTTAATTTTGTCGATAATGCTTTTCTCAGCCTTGCACTCTGCTCTAATTTCGACATTTGTCATATATAATCATATATATCACATATAATCTTACCACACATTCGCCTGAGAGATCGCATTTCAACAACGTTCAGTCTACTTTCATCCATCTTTTTTCAACACCACGCTTCACTACCATACATAATGGTTGGTACTAGAACTCCGCTATGTACTGCCAATTTTGCTTCTTTCGATAAGTTCTTATTTGCCACTATCGATTTTAAGGCACCATTAACTATGTTTCTGGCACTAACCCTTCTCTCAATGTCCTTTATCCACATTTCCGTCTCTTGTAAACATACTTCCCAAATATACAAATTCTTCAACCTGCTTTAATCTGTCTCCATTTGCTATAATCTTGCATACCTACGGTATATAAAATTTATTATATTTTGTTTATTTTTTATGATAATTTTTTGGATTTCTTTTTTTTGTATCGTAACTCTAATCTAATTAATATGTTCGACTCTCATTTTTGTTATATCTTCTTAAAAAATATACACATTTCTTATTTGCATTGAATAATAGAAGAAATTTTGTTGTACAGCCCGGTAGGAAATCTCATTTACAAAATCTGGCCCGGCTGCTGAAAAGGTTGGCCACCCATGGTATAGATGGAGTTTATTGTGAAGAAATAAGTTCTATCATCCCGCATATTCCACGTGGCTTAGCTCACTCCCACGTCACATGACTGGCATAGTAGCGACATCTGTGACAAGCGACTGTCACTACTTCAATAATACAAATAAAAGTGACTGGGTAAATTAATGCAGTGAGCGTGATACTGACTGACTGGCGCAAAAAACACTGTTATTTATAAATAAGAAAAGAAATAAAATAATATGGAAATAAGTATGATCCTAATGTTTGTTTTATTTTTCAGGGAATCGAAAGTATTGAAAAGAACATTGCAGTGTTGTGCTCTAAATGGTGGAGTATTCTGGCTTAGCATCCTCGTGTTTGAGTGGGGTCTCCTACCCTTTCTGAATTACTTACTGACAATCATATTTGGCCACAATCCTGGCTTTGGTCACTTTCTTTGGTCCTGGGTGCAGCCGTTCTTATCTCTTACATTTGGAATGATCTGGGTCCTTCCGTTATTTCTTCTCAGTAAAGTGGTCAATAGTTTATGGTTTCAGGTGAGTTTTGTTAAGTTGTATTATGTTTCATAAATTGTCCAGTTCATTAGTAAGATATCTTTAAATAGCAAGTTTAGAGTTAATGAAAAAAGAAGTACGAGGATTGAATGATATGCTCCACCTCCGACCTATTTCAAAGAGGATGGTAAAAAGTTTTTATGCCTTATTTTTCGACATAGGCCCCCTGAACTTGTATGCATTTCTTCCAGCGATGTTTCAACATTTCTATAGCATCCTGGTAGAGCAATCATATTACTCTTGCCAGCCACTCATCTACACAGCACATAACCTCATTGTCATTCAAAAACTGATTTCTACGCATATTATGTTCCTTGAGTTTTAGGAATAGTAGGTAGTCACTGGGATCAGGTGAATAAGCGTAGCGTTTAACAAATTGAATCCCAGCTTTGTCAAGAGCAGCCATTGACACTGGGGTGGTATCAATTAACCCTCGTATTAGGATGGTAACCTAAAATCTAATTTTACCAACCGATGTTTAGTGATGGTGTACCCTGACTAAATGTCTGTTTTATTTGTTCGACACGTAGGTTTAAAAAAAAATCGTATATTTTTTATTTATTTACAGTAATTCATTTTACAATTCATTTGACATAAGTCTCAACTACATGGGACCAAAGGCCTATGTTGAATTGGGATGAATAATTGATGAAAACAAACTTATTACAACAAATATTATGTAAACTCAGAAACATGATAAAAAAATAATACATGGCACATAAATATGAAAAGAACAAACGCAAAAATTTTATTTACGTCAAAAATAATGAGAAAAAAAGAAAGTCAAACATTTGAAAAATCACGGAGTGTCCTACTCAAATCCCCCCGCTAAGGACAATTCAGTCCTTAACACCTCTCTTTAAATTATTTTTTGTCCTTGAGAGTTTAATACGTCCTTCCAAAATATCGAACACTCTCGGTGCGATGAAGGAGAGGTGCCTCTGAGCAAAAGTCGTACGGATTCTGGGTATAACATAATTCATGCTCTGGGAAAAACTCGTACGAACATTTAAGTAGACAGATGGCAGAAGGGTCCATCTTTAATTTAATAGGTTTTTTAATTGTCAAGAGTTTTGATTAATATTTTAGGTGTTTAAAATGGTAATTAATTATTGAAAAAAAAAAACACTTTTTTTTTTAGTTTATGGATTAATGTCTTAAAGTTGAGTCTTATTTCAGCTCTTCTGATCATTTTCAAAAATTACGGATGGTCCCTTCTGCCATCTGACTACCGATTTTGTTAAGATCTCTCCTTATTGTTCTATTACAAGCGTGGCAGTGCTTCTTTTAGATAGAGTTGTCTGACATCCAGTACCTTTATGCATTGGTACAACTATTCTGAAACGTATGTTGTAAGGTGTTGGAATATGATTCTTAGTAATAATTTCTGTGAAATTATGAGAGGCTTTAAGATGGATGCCGCACAACCCCCCCAGCAAATTATTCCATAGGTTGCAGTGGATTGAAACGGAGCAAAGTACGCACTTCTGAGAGTGCCAATACCAAGAATGTCTCTAAGAGAGCAGAATAAAGGACGGCTTTCTCAATCTAGAAGTCAGTGACCAGACCTGTGCCTCCCATCACAGATTTCTATCAAACATTATGTTTTTGTAATGACTTGAGCAATTTAATTCGGTCAAAGTTTTTCAGGATTATAATTTTTTTGGTGACATTTTCCAATTATCAGCAGAGTTATGAAAGAAAGGAATGTTTTACACAAGTCTGACTTCGTAATCTGAATTTTTTATTGGACTTGTTTTACTAATGATCTGAACGATCAAAATCAAAATCTGAAGCCTATTAGTGCACATTGCATCATTGCAAACCATAAATTCCAAAATGTATCAGTTCAGTTTCTTATCAGCTACTTAAATTGAAATAATAAGCTTTAAAAGTATAACAAAACATGCATGTTATGAATTACTTGTAATAATCAAATAAAGTAATACGCACAACTAGTAACTTTCCTTTTTTTTTACTTAGGAACTAGCTCTACTCAAAAATTGTAATATTATATTAACAATTATATTAATTTTTATTGATACACAAATTTATTGATTTAAAAAAAAATGTAATTGTTATTTATGATAAACATTTCATCACATTTGATTGTATTTTTTTATCAGTGTACCTTGACCAGTATTTAATATTAATAGGTAAATACTTTTTTTTATACAAGGTGCACAGATTTTATAAAGATTAATTGTATTTGTGCTACATACCTACTTTTAATGAGTGTTTACATTTTTATTGCATAAACAATAAAATATTATATTATCTTGTATTTTTTTTAGTAGTGTTCTTTTCACTTTTTATTTATCATTTTTTGTAATTAATTAAGCCACAGTTATTTAATCAGTAGCATTTATTTGAAAATACACAAGTTATTTCTGTAAATACATTTTATTATTGAGATTAAGAAGACTAGAGTTTTCGGATTTTTATCGCTAAAGCAGTTGAAGGGTGCAATATTTAATTGTAATAAGTCAAATTCTCAATAATCCAGAAGGTAGGTTCTGCACTTATCAAAAAAGACTTAGCCAACCTGAGGTTAGGAAATGATCTGATAATCACTGTCTTTTTTCATCTTGTTAAAATTATATGTATGTCCCGCTTAGTGATCTAAAGCATCTCTTTCTCTCAAATGAATGTTTTATATATTTGTATCAAGGTACTCGATATTCTGTCATTTTTGGAGATCCTGATGGACAAAATATTTCATCTTCAATTATCTAATATACTCAAATATGCAATATCATTTTTTTTTCTTAGGTATTAAGGTTTACTTGAAAATTTTAAAAAAATTCGTAGAAATAACGGGCGGGTAAAAAATTTTTTTTTGTTTTTATTTAGTCATCTTATTTTTAAAAATATGTACTTGAAATAAATTGTAACAAAGATTGTGCATTGCATATTTTGTACAACATCATTTTCATTACTTGAGATATTCAGAGCCTTCCACATATTTTAGCTATAATGGGTGTTAGAAAGTCCAAAAAATAATAGATAACATTACTATTATGCATTGTTCAATTAATCTACTTAAAAAAATAACTTTGCACTTTGTATTAAAACGTGAGTTCGGTGTATAATATTGACATATCATTTTTCTGAATAAAAAGTTGTCTTTTTTAAAGAATGCAGGCGACATATCCTTAAATTGTATATTTTTATGCTTTAGGATATTGCGGATTCAGCATACAGATACAGTCGGGGAAGACCGCAGTTTTTTTCTAGTGTCAGCAAACTCGTTGCAGATACTTTATTTAGTATTTTAGTGCAAGCACTCTTTTTGGTCCAGGTTAGTACATTTTAAATAATTATGTTTTTAAATTGTAAAGTACAGTATTTTTTATTTTCGACAGTACATAAAATAAAAAATGAAATCAGGAATTATTTTTAAAAAATTCTAAATTTGTGTTTTATTGCAACCAAACAGGTGGACATTTGATGAAAATAATTGATATTTTAGTTTAAAAGATTTTCTTGGATTAATAAAATTTTGCTAAAAGACAAAAACTATGTTATTTTAAAATAAGATCTATAATTTAGTTAATTTACATACCTACTTCATAATTAATATGCCTTTATTTTTTGCACCCACATCCATTAAGGTTTCAGATCTTTCAGTCCGCAATAGTTGGAACAATTGAAGAAACGTCAATGTTAAAATAAAGGTGGTTCTGGAAGCGAAGTATGGAATTGGATAAACAATGACGAAAGTAGGTTAAATGCTGTAAAAATGCGATATCTCGTAAAACGTGGTAAAGAATGTGGTAAAACGGTGTACAGATGTCGAGATCCGTGCATTATGTAAGGCTAAGACTAGCGTTATCGACAAAATCACGAAAGCGATGCTGCGTTGGTTTGGACATTTAGAGTGAAAGAACGGCTAAAAGGATCTACAATCCAAATGTTGATGAATGCAGAAAACGAGGAAGAGCGAGAAAGATATGGTACTACCGAATTTTACAAATACTTGAAGATGGATATGTACTTGAAATAAATTGTAACAATGATTGTGCATTGCATATTTTGTACAACATCATTTTCATTACTTGAGATATTCAGAGCCTTCCACATATTTTATCTATAATGGGTGTTAGAAAGTTGATGGATGCAGAAATGTTGAAAATGTTGATGGATGCAGAAAACGAGGAAGAGCGAGAAAGATATGGTACTACCGAATCTTACAAATACTTGAAGATGGATTTGTAAAGAGTTGGAATAATCGGCATGCGTGTATGATAAGATGTATGAATGTAGAGGAAGCGAGATATGTATGCAAAAACAGAGTGCTATGGTGTTCTATCTTCTTTGCCTACCCCTACGGAGAAACGGCGTGATGGTTTGTTTGAAATATAGGCAGCGTGTTGAATGTTACACAGTGTTTAATGAGGAAGTTCAGCCCTATGTGAAATTGGATATAAAAAATGTATTCTTATGCACGGTAAAAATTAAAGAATTAATTTGTACAGCAAAGTTTCAAAAATAAAAACAATTTTAATAAAAATGAACTACTTTGCATGATGTCACTAGTTCTTCTGAATCAACCAATAATAAGAAAGTTGTGATAGGTTTAGGGAAAGTCAACTGAAGAATTATCAGAACTCATCGAGAAGAAGGGAAAGAGAACTTGAGACGTCACGTGCGAAGTAATTTTAAAAATACAAAACATTGAAAAATCATAGTGCTTTTTTTGGCTCAGTTTAATAGTCTAAATATTTTTTTTTTAAAACTCCTGAATGTTCTCATTAAAAAACCTGTCGAATCATAAGGCTTGTCAATGTCTTTATATCCATATTCCTCTCTTGAAAATGTTTTCAATCTGTTGTAAAAATATATTATACTCGTACTTATATCTGTTTAGAATTAGATTTTATACTTTATAAAATGTTTGCTTTGGTAATTATTCTGTTATTTTATAAGGTGGCTCTTAAAATCTTAAATTCTTTTTGTTTTTTTCTCGCATCATTCTCCTTTAAAAACTTTTTTTTAAATTAATTATATACATTATGTATCTTTATATTTTTTTCAGAGCATGTTGGTGAATATGTTGCCTATTCCTTTCTTTGGAGAGTTCCTGTGCCTGATCCACATATGTTTACTCTATTCGTTGTATTCCTTCGAGTACAAATGGTTTAATATGGGTTGGGAACTGCATAAGAGACTGACATTTATTGAAAATAATTGGGCTTATTTTCTGGGATTTGGATTGCCACTCACCATTTTAACGCAGATGCCAAATTCTTATATTATAAGGTATGCTTTCTGATTCATTATCACGTTTATGTTCTGCCTTAGTGGTATTTTATGGATTTCAAGGTGGCCGATAAAAAGCTAATTTTAATCCCATAGTGAATTTTAATATCTACCTATATAATTCATTTGAAAATTAAAATTTTATGTATGCATAGTAAATCTATCCCCAATTTTTCCTTTTACAGTGGCTGTGTTTTTTCTATTTTGTTCCCGCTTTTTATACTGAGTGGTAATGAAGCTAATCCAGTTGTTGGAGCTTGGTAAGTTTTTCAACATGTTCATGAAAAAAAAAACTTTTTATAATTTATAAATATATGTTTCATAAGTGGCACTTACTTCCGGATATAAATCTGTCTTGCCAATTAATAGTGCATTGTTTGCTGCTAGAAAAGTATTTGATATATTTTTTATTTTATTTATTAGGGATATCAACAGTAATACATGTAAAAAAATATGACAAATAAAATATCATCATCATTACCTTTGCGCACCTAATGGTGCATTGGACACTGCATTTGTTCAACAATCGCAGCGTCTCTTGATCATTTTTGTTACATGAAGTGATCAGTGATCAGTCTTACGCTTCAGATACCAGTATAGGGACTATGAAATATTCTAGTGTAAAAACACCCTTTCAAATAATATTTCATATCAACCATGCCGGAATCGAACCCGAGACCTCTTGCATGGTAGGCAAATGCGCTGACCATTACACCACGAAGCCAACAAATAAAATATACAGAGAATAAAACCAATGACAGATATCTACAGAAATAAATTAAATACTAGTACAATACATGCTAGTGTGTTTGTGTTAGTGTAAGTGTGTGAGAGGGTGGGTGAGTGGGTGTTATAATGGAATGAGGGTGGACATGTGTGTAAATATTATTGCACAAGTAAAAAATATAAAAATATGTAAATTATTAAGAATTAGAGATAAAATAAGGTAATTTTATTATAGAAACCAAGTGTAAGGAAAAAAAGTTTGTTTTAAAATGCGCATTTTAAATGTTAATTTGTGACAATCAAACGGATCAATGATCAAATTGTAAGACTAAAGATAACCTCTATAAAATATCAAAAATTTGATGCCTATATCTTACTCAGAATCGAAACTCAATAATGTTTTAATTAGGTATGTTATAACTTATTGCTCATTTTTATATTTTTCAGTGAATTTCCTTTAAAATTGTTTTCTCCTGTGATTGCAATTTCGAATGGAATATTCCACCGCACCATTGGTAGTCAACCAACTCCTCAGAAGATTCAAAGATGATTTCGTTTTACCTCGAATATTGTTTATTTGTGCGATAGCTTTTTTGATTTTATATGCATAACTTTATCCATTCCCATGTTTGTGTCTTCTCCTGTACATGCGACGATTACTAAAACGGCAATAACTCTAACCTTACACTAATTACAATGTACCCTTCAACCATTATCTTTTGACTTCATGATAATACCTACTGAACACATTATTGTTTGGCATATACACTGATTTTTTTAAAATGATTCGGGAGACTGCAAAGGAATTTATTTTTAAAGCAATTTTTTTATAATATTCTATTCAGAAATTAAAAAATTGACACAATATTTGAGTTGTTTTGTAAAGTAGTTGCATGCCAAATGACAACATACACATTTGTAAATTGTGATTTTTAGTAAAATTAGATAGCGGCGATCAAGTACAAATTATGTTAAATATTACAGACTCGCAAGTATAAGTTGGCGTAATGGGAGGGCGCTGAAGTGCATTTTAGGGTTGCCAGACTAATATTTTTTCTGATATATTATGAAATTTCGGAATATGTTTTTTTAAAAATATTTTTATATTCTATGGAAATTCAGAATGTAAAAAAAAAACAATGCTGAATGAAAATAGAACATTATCAAGAAAAATAACTTTAGTCAAGAAAATTCATCGCCAGAAAATAACAAAAGCTTTTTGTTTTTTGTTTTAAAATACAATTGTACTATTGGCATTCATAAAATACAGGATTGTGTAAAAAAATAACATAATAAACAAAAAAAAAATGTATGTGTGATCAACCAAATGGATGCCCAAAATATCACAATGATTACAACTTTGAAAAAATGAATGATGTCAATGCGTCAATTCTACCACAAAATAAATTCAATCAAGTTATAAACCTATTTCAAAAGCTTTATAGTTATTTATTTTAATATCTTATTATATTCAGTAATAATTTTCAGGTGTACTGATTTCAGTTTCAGTAAAAATTCTCAGCTGCTTTTCCTTTGGTAACAATTTTCTAGATCAAATGTTCAAAAACACCTTTAGAATCGATAAAAAATAAACATGAAAAAAAAGTAATTACAACAGCAACATTCCCTTTCCGCACCTAATGGTGCATCGGGCACTGCATTGGTATACCAATCGCAGTGTATCTTGATCAGTTTTTATTACATAAAGGTAAGATGATCAGTCTTACGCTTCAGGTCCAGGGATGATGTAATATTCTAATGTGAAAACACCCTTTCAAATAAATATTTTATATCAATCATGTCTGGAATCGAACCAGAGGCCTCTCGCATGGTAGGCAAACGCACTAACCACTACACCACGAGGCCGACCAAATTACGCTGGTCGTAAATAGGAAATAAATTTTCTGGAATATGACAACACGTATCCATCATAGCACCAACTTTTGCATCCACGTTTTCAAATTAAATTAATGACCCAATATATTACAATGAGATAACTTTGTTTTTTGTATGTACCACTTTATTTTTTATAATTTTAGAGCCAACTAGTTTTGGCAAAATACTATGCCTTCTTCAGGCTTAATTACAAACTAACCTGATATTAAATTTACACAGTGAGGGAAAGGTGGGTGTGGCTAAAGAAGAATAGAGGGGGTAGAAACTTGGGGTTTATGTGTGGATTTAGGGAGAGGGAACATATTCAAAATAGGACTATTACTTAAATTTATTTGATTGTTAATAATATTTCAACTGTTATTTACAGCCTTTCTAATTTCTAATATTTCTAAGTTATTGGAGTGTGCTTCCTTTTTTGTTGTATGTGTAAAATTTTAATACCATCTTTAAAGTTAAATGAGTGATTATTTGTAAGAATATGTTCTGTAAACTCCGAAAAATTACTGTTTTTAAGATATCTCATATGTTTATTAACTCTGGTTTTAAAGAACATATGAGATGTCGTAAAAACAGTACTTACAGTAACAGTAGTTTACAGAACATATTCTTACAAATAATCAGTCATTTAACTTTGAAGATGGTAAAATAACTTAGAAATCTTATGAATAATCAGATAAATTTAAGTAATAGTCCCATATTGAATATGTTGCCTCTCCCTAAATCCACACATACACCTCCAGTTTCTACCCACTCTCTTCTCCCTTAGCCACACCCACTCTACCCTCACTGTGTAAATTTTATATCATGTTAGTTTGTAATTAACCCTGAAGAAGGCATAGTATTTTGGCAAAACTAGTTGGCTATTATTTTTTTAAAAATAAAGTGGTACATACAAAAGAACTAATTTATTTTATTGTAATATATTGAATAATAATGTTCCACAAAGTTAGTGATTCAAATATAAAAAAGAAAATAAATTAATGACGCCTATATTCTCCGTTCCTCTTCACAAAAAGCTTTAACACTAATAATAGTCTCTGTAATAGTTGTTTTGTATTACTTCGAGCTATTTTAGACTTAAATCATTTGAGAAAATTAAAAAAACAGCAAGGATGACAGCAAAAAAGTCTATACATAAATGTCGACAAAAATTTAGTTCATATTTATGCCACCGCTGACTTATACTTGTTAGTCTGTACCAACATTTTCTAAATTTTTTACCAATAGATGGTGTTATGCAATAACCTATAAAGCGACACAATGCTGTTTTTTAGTTTATTCCAAAGATTGATACAAATATTTCATGCTGTAATAAACAGTTTAAGTTTTTAAAATAAAGGCAAAATGTATGTATTTCACAAGATTGAAAAAATTAATAACTGGATTTAATAAACAAATTTCAAATGCGATTTACACAAAACTGTATTTTGGCGTTAAACTGATTATCGCATAACATTGTCCAACTAGTCTCTCAGTTTTATTATGTCCCGAACTAATAAAGCATAAAAACCTCGCATGTTGTAATGCAATTTATGGTGAATGTGCAATATTATTCACCAACGTTCATAGGGCGAAAACTAAAAAGATAGAAAGTGAAATTTAAAAAAAAAAGGGATTTATAATTATAAAATCGTATCAAGCGCAGCTTTTATACCCAAATATTTTGGCAGGATAGGTATGCATAAAACTACTAAATGAATAACATTTTTATAATTTATTTTAATTTTAGGCGTGAAAACATCGAATTTATATTCTATGCCTGGTTGTGGTAGATTATGTCTTAAGGGCGAAAAGTCATAAACAAGCTCTCATTCTAGTTTATAAGTAGAAACATGTATATTAAGTTTGTAATCTATGTACCGTAAAATGTCTAGCCTTCAATTGACTGATACATACTTGATTTATATTAAATTTTACAGATAAAAGTCCATAAATATGAAAATGTGCATTGTATGTCCATTAAAATGTTTAGTCATTATATTTACAAGGTTTGAATGTGTTTATTACTTATATATATATATATGTATATGTATACCATGTCTTTCAGCTGACTTATTCTTTTAAGAACTGTTTAAGTTTTAAAAAAAAAAAACAATTTTGAATAAAATACATTTGTATTTGAAAATGCCTTACATTATGTTTAATTAATAATGTTTTTTAAAACGTACACAAATATTGTAATGTGCATACCATTAAATGGAGCACTTAGTCACTTTTGATAAGTTACTAATTTATAGTGGAATTAAAAGTTACCTTTCTGTAGGTATAAGACTAGTATAACAGTTAAATTGGTAGTTTATGAGGAGCCTACGGGTCAATCTTATTTGCACTCAAACAAAATAAGAGTTTTTGTAATATGTACTTATTTTTATAGTATGTACATAGTAGTGTATATAGTTTGATTACTGTGTTTATATATTTTTACACTGTAAATACTTAATTTTGTGTACATACATATTATAACACATAGGTTTATATGAATGTTGTAAATTTATTTGAATAGGATTTTTACTCCAACATATTGTTACTTGGTTTTGTTCAAGCACGAGTCTCCTACTTGAAATGCAATGGTGCCTTTGCTTAGCTTTCCTAATATAATAATTATTGTCAAAAATAAATGAACTTATTGAATTTACAAATACCTTCTTAATTTTGAAATATGTATTCATAAATGAGAAAAAGGTTGTATGAAGTTCTTTTCATATCATTGTTTTAGTAACTCCTCATTTTTCTTTGGTAACAATCACATGGGTGCATTGGGTAGCGTAAACATTAAGAACTTCAACATCAATCCATTTTTTACTAAGTAGATGTAATAAAACTGTTGATATTTAAACATCTCGTTCAGTAGCCGAGAAAATCTCAATCGCTTATTCGAATTACCAGTTTTAATGTACGTAGGTTCAATGCACACTATAATATCAATTCTCGTATTGAAAATATATTCTGTATTTTATGTTATTTTGTTTAAGAATAATAAACTACCGTTAGTGCTAGACTAACTAGAGGCTCTGCCAATCACTTCATGTTTTAGTAGGAAGACTGACTAAATAATTATAATACATGTAAATATGTACATTAGGAATACATAATAAGAATGTTTCTAATTATTTCAAGGTTTTGGAGTATAATATTACTCTAAGCAATAAATTATTATCCCTATCAAACCCTCTTTTCATGATAAATATTACGGCTTTAATATATTTGTATATATGTATGCATATATTTAAATGTTTTAGGAGACCTTTCAAATATTCTAATGGTTATTTTGTACCTTGGCTTTATATTTTAGAAAGCAATAAACAGTTATGTACATTATTAGTATTTTTAATTTATTGACTAGTTAACCTTCGTGAGTGGTTATTACTGATGGGTTGAATTACAAAATTCTTCTATGACAAAATGAAAATGAAAACAAAAAAACAATATGGCTTTTGTGTAGTTTCTTTATATTTGAATATCAGGTAAACTGTTTCTACTGAGACTGCCATATTTTATTAAATATATGTATCAGGGGATTTGATTTAATGGTACATGTATTTTAATATAAAAGGTGAGAACTAAATTTAATTTATGTCATAGAAGTTTATTTAATCAAACAAAATTACAACAACATTTTGAAAATTAGATACTTAACAGATTAGCTTTAAGATTAATATACCTGAATTCTAAAAGATTCCAAAGTGCAGAAGAAAAGGTCTAGCACAAGTAAAATAATGACTGAAATCACTTAAATAAATATTTAATGATACGGAAATATATTTTGTATGCAGCGAGTGAATTGTATCACTCAAATACAGTACGTAGCATTAAAAAACCATTTTGGGATCTATTTATCTTTATTTGTAAAACAAGCAAAAAATACACCCAAAATGATTGCAACCTTCACAAAGCTCACAACATACATGACCAGTCACGAAAACGTTCACTTACATATATTTAACTTAAACTTTGTATTAATATTTGGCAAACCGACCATGAGAGTATGTAATATTTTAGTACATTTTAAACATTTAATGAGAATCAGCAAAATCTAAAAGCTCGTCTGGCGGTTCTTCTTTAATTTCTGGCATTGTGTGGTAAGCGGATAATATAATGCATCTTTGGAGTTTATCAAAATTAATTGTGGGATCATTTTCATCTCCATTGTACATGTCACCAGCCTTTGATACCTAAAACAATGATTAAGAAATTTTAAATCTTCACAAAACTAAAAAGCAATACCTGCTTTACATTTTGTGCATCAGATTGACAGTGGAACTTTCTAAAATGAGATTGAAATGTTTTTTAAAAATTAAGAAATAAAATTTTGATTGGAAAACAATCTTAACTACTACTACTACTACCATCACGCCATTTCTCCGTAGGGGTAGGCAGAGAGAATGGACCGCCACACACGAACTACCATTGTCAATGTTGAATTAAACAGTTTGACGATACATACTGCTTTGAGATGAATCTGTGGCTTTGTTATTTATTTACTTCAATTTCATAAAAAAATAGTTCAAAGCTAAATAGTAGTCACCACAAATCAACACTGTTTAAGAACCAATACTGTCGCGACAAATATTTAAATGTATAAAAAGGTATTTTATAGACATCAAACAAGTAATGAATTTATGTCTAAATTAAATATAAATATACACATAAGTTATACGAACTTCAAATTTACTCCATCTGTAGTTGATGCACTTTCTAGCACCCATTGAGCTTTGTATGAGGTTGAGTATTGTGGGATGAGATAAACCAAAGAACTTAGCCCCTTTTGGAGTTGTACTAAAGTTCCTTATATCAGCCTTTTCATTTATTTGTTGGAGGAGCATTTCGTGACAGTAATTTGGAGATGAGCCTACTATTGCAGATTCTAAGTCTGAATCTGCCACTATTTCAAATCTGTGGAAAAGAAAATACAATATTTAAATTCACCACAAATAAATATATGATATTGCCACAAGAAGTTAAATGTAGGCTTTCAGATAAGGTTTAGTATGGCTAATTTAGTTGAAAAAGTGTGTATAATTTAATTCTGATCTGGTTATTTATTTATTGACTTTTGGTCCCACGAAGTTGGGACTTATGTCTCAAAAAATGTCTGATAAACTGTTTATAAATAACGGCAGGCGCTGTGGCACAGTAAGTTAGATAGTTAACTGTGAAACTGGCGTCGCGGGTTCGATTCCCGCCAGTCGCAAGAAAAAATCCAAGAAAGATTTTTTCTCAATTGTTCTGGGTGTTGTGGTGTATTTTTCATTACCTCCTTCCATATTCCCTGAATCCCACCTGCTGACAAGCCTCTCAATAGAAGATTAGCGGGTTATTTCTTTTAAAAAAAGTAATAATAAATTTGAAAGGCTTAGGAATTAAAATTTCTCAATTTGAAAATCTTGGTATAAAAATTCCATTAATATGAGTTTTAAATTATTTACATGTAAAACATCCGAAATTATTGAATTGTTGATCAATTTTGAATATTCAGTAATAAAATGGAATTATAGGAAAAATGTGAACGATGATACTACTTTATTTTATTTTGATTAAAAAAAGAATATATTAAGATTTTATTTTATTTAGAAAACATACAGTCATACATAATAAGTATTAAAAACAACAATTTTTAACATAAAAAGACTAATTAAGTTTTCATAAATTATGCAAAAGATATAAACATTAAATGTGACAAAAAAAATAAATAAATAAGAATTTCCAGTGAGAAAAGAATAATTGTTAACATTTGCGTTTTCCATGGATGTAATAAATTAAAATACTGAATGTACACTCCGGGCCATCCACGTTCACACATGAACGCACATATAAAACATACACAAACATATACAATACATGCGGCACATATACATAGCATAAACCACTCAAGATGCACATTCAGCAACTATCCCATATAATCGACCCCATGAAGAAATTTTCTGTACAAATGCAACGTGCAGTTAAAAATGTCTACATCAATACTGAGTCCATTATAATTTCTACAGGTACGTCTAATGAATGAATTCTGGGTATAATTTTTTTTACAAGTTGGTACATAAAAAAGGGAATTTAATCTGGTATAACGAAGAGGACAACGGAAACCAATATTTTGTAAAAGATACGGCGAATCAACTTTATTATTTAGAATTTTGAAAAAAAAATCAAATCACATGTAAGGCGCCTTTTTTGTAGTGATTCTATATTCAAATTAATCAAAGATGCGCCGTAATCATTTTCAATGTTGCCAAGATGTAAACAAAAAGACAGAAAAAACAAAGAAAAGCAATAGCTAAAGAAGAAACGAAATACAAAGGTAGCGAAAAAAACAATGGAAAAAGAATTACAATTTAAAATATATTTTTTGCAGATACATTAATTTCTGAAATGATGATACACAAACATACTTATGCGAATTTTAAAACTGTAGCGCTTATTAATTTACTATTAATTATAATAGGGATAGTACAATGTAATGTAGAAAAATATTTGTAATACTGATCAATAAAAATATGTATAGTTAAAAAACTTACTGTGGAGTGCTGCCTCCATCACTTATTTTGCAAGTATAAAGGCACTTTTTCATTGGATCTCTCAGGCTACCGTAAACTCTCGTGGAAACAAATCCAACCGGGAATATCTGGTCCTCAGCATGGTACATCGGCTTGTCAGATATTACTTCTCCTAGAGAGTGCACGGTGAGGCTTCCGAGACAGATAGGGAATATCGGCCGGCCCATGGTATCAAGAGGAATAGGTTGCACCAAACGTTTGGCGGGAGTTTTTGATGATCGTCTGGACTTTGTTGGTTTACTTTCTGAAATAATTTAAAATAAATGTTACTTTATTGACACCCAATGAATAAATTTATTTATTTACTTCAAAAGTAAATACATGAAAGAAAATAGGACTGTATTATCCCAAACTCCATTAGACCAAAAGCCCTGTGTTGAATTGGGATACAACATAATGGAAAGTGGAAGCATACATATTATTTAAAATTGTATTAGAAATATTTTGTGTTGATGGTAAAGGTGAAAGTGTATTTTAGTATTTGCATGTTGGCGTAGTAAGTGTCCTGACAAAGATACGGGTACGTCTCGAAATTGGTAGACATAAAAATTCGGTAAGTGGTTAAATACAAATATTTACTAACATTAATTATTATTCAAAAATACAAAAATAAAAATTATAACAAATACCATTTTATATCACCATCTGAACAACTAAATTCACTATATTATGATTAACAATAATACTAAATAAATTTACACAATGTCTCGCAGCAGTCTTCTGCAATGGTCTCTTCTCCTAGACAAAATCCAATTTGGAATATTTCTCTAGAAGGTGGCTTTTGTTTTTGAAAACTTAATATGTTCACCCAGTACATTGAACACTCTTAGAGCCACAAAAGAAATAAAAGATTTTTGCAAAAGTCGTATGTGTTTTAGGTATTAAGTCATTCAAATTATTGGAATATCTTGTACAAGCATTCCGCTGAGATGTTCTCTGTATTCAAATGGCCACAAATGCATCAATGACTTTTGTAATGGTTGAAAAACAGAATCGGAAACGATTGGATATTCATTATACGTCCTTAACAAACTTTGTACACCGATACAAGTTTTTCCTCTCATCTGCACCAACAGGTAGTATTTGTGCTAGTGTCAGACTCACAGTTCAGAGGTTCGGGTTCAAACCCTGCTCTACCGCAACTTGATTTTCATTTTGTAGTAGTGAGTTGTTTAAAACTCATTGAAAATAGCCCAAATTTTTTTAATATACAAAGGATTAATACCCGTATGCAGAGACAAACTTAAGGTGAGGAAAGTACATTCTAATCTCATATGCAGAGAATAACCCGCAGGTGAAGACAATAGAATGTACTTTCCTCACCTTAAGTTTTGTCTCTGCGTACGGGTATAAGTTTCTTGACATTTCTTGGTGGAACTGAATTTGAATTATAAGAAGAAAAATACTTTATTTAGTTTTTTTCCACTTTTTTTTTACCTACGTCTTCAGGCCGGGTAAATCATAAGAACACAAATATTTACTTTTAATTGAAAAAATATATGCACTGATTTCATTTTTGTAAGACAGATTCAAACTGTGTTTCGGAATAAAATGACGTTATTAGATTACTAAACTTTCTAGTATCTAGTAACCGTTTGCACTTGAATGAAGTTTGTTGCATTTGAAATTATGTAGTGCAACCATAAATTGATGTATATTTTAAATAAAACAGTAATTTCCCACGAGAAACACTTATTTACAAATAAAATTAAGAGAAAAATATGTGTGGTATTTTAGACAGATATTGAGTATCTGGCGATGACATTATCAAATAATTAGATTAATTGAATTTCGAATATTTGGAAAGCGAAAGGGTGATATTAACTATTGGGTAGTTTAACCTTCAAATAACACCCATAAACAACTATTACAGAGTTCCAAAGTGTGAAAGTTAGTAATGAAGTTAAGAAAACAAACGCAAATATAGTGATGTTTTGTCAACAAGCACATTCGGTCGAATTTACCTTGGGCATCAGAATTTGATCGTTTCTTCGATTTTTTCACAGGCGTAAGGTGGTCGGAGTAACTAGTGCTCGGGGAAACAGAATTTCTATATGTTGTTTGAAAAGGTTCCACATCCCCTTCGTACTCCAGCAGTTTCCGTAACAAAAATCTGCGTTCTTCTTTGACAACTACAATGTTTTCTTGAATTTCGGCAACTTGGTCGCATAAAGCCGCATTTTCCTACGAGATTAAACACTTATTTGAAAACAGCTCGTTAAACTCTACACAATAAAGAAGTGCTAACCAAGAATATCATACCATTACGAGAAATTTCACTTCATTTTTCAAACGATTGTATTTCTTTTTGTACTTTGCATTGACATCATAAATTCCATTTTGTGCCAAACTTGGTATATATGAATAGTTATAAGAATCCATTTTGAGATACCACGATAAGTTGAAACTACTGAATATTTCAAAATTGTTAATTACGTCGTATATAAGAAAAATATTTAACAATTGTTCTTTTTACCCGCTATTTTGACTTAGCTTTTGACATTTTGACGATTTTGACATTTGAGTTTCGCTTGATGCTCAGTCGGTATATCAGTAATAGTCGGTTACGTAGGTATTACAGATTGCTCTTTTATCATATAACTATTCGGAGTTAATTTGAAAATTCAAAAATGCTGAAATACTCTTTTATATTTTGGAAATTTATCCGGCCCCCTTGTGGAAGAAATATAATAATAATATAATTTATTCAAATATTGAAATTCAAGCTACGGGTTAGTGCCAAAGAAAACACAGGACTTTATGAGTTTACCTATAGTATTCTTTCTTCATAAAAAAAGTTATCTAAGTCAACGAACCGTGCTTACAATTTACATTTACTAGAATACTAAAATATAAATGAACGATCAATATTCGTTTACAAAAATACAAAAAACGTAAAAAATAACAAAAAAATCTAAAAATGACAATCGTGTCTAATACACTGACGATGACGCGAAAGCGATAAAACTGCTTAAAAAAATGAATAAACAAGTTCAATCAATTTGTGGTCCCGTGAGTTTTATAAATCGACATGGCTATAATCTATAAACTTGTAACAACTAGTCATAGTTCTACATTATCTCTGCTTGTAACAATACTTGGAGCCTTGTGTTATTACGTTTAAATAATACATTATTTATTATAATCATTATATCCACATATTAGTACGTATTGAGAAAAAAAAATAAAGTTCTTACTCTCCCCGCATAAATATCTAAAGCGGCTTTGTTTTTTAATGTAGGTACAACATACAAAAAATAATTTATATTTTTTGAATTTACTTAAAAGTATGTTTTTACACTAGAATATTTCATAATCTCTGGACGGGTACCTGAAGCGTTAGACTGATTATCTTACCTTCATGTAACAAAAATGATCAAGATACGCTGCAATTGATGTATCAATGCAGTGCCCTCTGCACCATTACGTGCGGAAAGGGAATGATGATGATGATGATGATTTATTTTTGTTAATATTTGTATGTAATACGCAGCATTTTCGTTCATGTCATAAAACGTCTTTTTCCTTTTTTGTTATTTTGAATTAATATTGATAATTTTAACGGAGGTATGAAAGCAGAAAGTAGAATTTTCTAGGTCTTTGATGTACCGATATTAGAAGTTTGGTAGGAGTATTATAGAACGATCGCAGAAAGGAAGTAAAGATATATATTACGTGCTAATGATTTATCGGACTATCATGTGTGTGGGAGAACTCCATCGTGTGTGGTTGGATTTTTATTATAATTATTGCATCCAATCATATACTATTTGAATTGATTTATCGTCATTGAACGGAACGTTTCAAAATAAATTAATTTTGTGGTTTTTAAAAATATTATATAAATGTCATAAATAAAGCATCTCTATGTAAAAATATACCATAGTAAACAAGGAAATACGTTAGATGACACGCTATCATATTTTTATTTTAAATCAGTTCAAAATTGATATTTTTTTTAAATAAATTTATTGCAAAAAAATACTATACATACTTTAAGAGGGAATCTATTTAAAACCAATTAATGCAAAATGAAAACGGAGTGTTCTCTGTTCATGATAGTCTCCATCTTACATGGCTCAGCCTGTTCTAAAACGGAGATATGATGCTCTTAAGCGGGGACGAGGTGGTTCAGTGGTTTTTTTAAATATTTGTTTTATTTGTTAATAGGCTATTAAGCCAAGCCATTAATACATGTGTATCGTATTATCAGCATGACGATTGCTTAAAGTTTTATATTTCTGAAATTACTCCCCATGTGACGTCAGCAGAAGTTCTCTTCCGCTTATTCTGTTATTGAGTTCTGCTGATTGGTTCGTTTACGGTATGTAAACTGTATATCTTTCACAGCTCTCTTGTCGTTGGTTGATTCATTAGTGATGTTGTTCAATATAGTTCATTTTTATTAATATAATCTTTATATATTTTTTCGTACATTTTCAAAAAACATTGCTGCAAAATTTAACGCTCTAATTTTTACCGCACGCAAGAAAACATTTTTGTATCCAATTTCCGTAGGGCTGAAGTTTCTCCTTCGTAGTAGTGCCTGCGAGGCATAAGGTCATGGGTTCGATTTTCAGCAAAGTCTACATCAGAGGTCCCCAAATTTTTTGTCTCGTAAACTCCTTACCGAGTTTTTCTGATTTGCGTACCTTCTTTCTTAATTTTTTTTTAGAAATTAATCAACTTAAAATGTGTTTTTGAAGCTGACTATTCACTTTTAAAGGGTTTACTGTACGGCGGAAAAAAATTGACGAAATTTTTTTGCTAAGTTTTATAGATGTACATTTATGAATTAATACGACACAAAATAAAAATCAAGTAAAATTCCTTAATAAAAAAATACACATTTTTTTATAATTTTACTGGCAGGGATGAGCTTGATACTTTAAAGGCACAATTTAAATATTTGGCTTCAATTTAGTCAGGTTTAAACTTAAAACTCCTCGACGAGTGATTTCCAATCTGTTTCTTTTTTTATGTAAGGAGATTGGCAACCGTGCTAAAACCCCTTTACACGAGGTATGAAGATGAAAAAGCTATCATAAACTTTCTCGCGATAGTCCATAATGCTGGATATGTAACAGGTTATGTGTTTCTGAGGCTAGAATTGCTGATATCCCTTTCTAAACTGCACCTTAAGTTCTTTGGTGATTATTCCGATTAGTTCTTTTTGTAATATAACATCTGTTTCTTCAATGTCACTATATGGATTGATAATCCACTGTGGTATTTTCATAGTCAATACATCTTCAAACCTTGTTTAAAAGTCTGTGTAGAGGGGACTCAAAATGTTGAACGTTGACTAAAACGTCATCATCCGTTTGATTGCGCCGAACTGGAAAAATTCGCGCCGTTCATTATTTTACTTCTTAAGTTTTATTCTGGAAAGAAATGCCACAAAGACGGACATTGTTTTGATCAATTTTAGACTGTCACCTTGTAACTGAATGTTAATCTCATTAACTTTAGTCAAAAAATCTGTTAAATATGCAATGTTTGGTTTCCATATATTCAACGCCTTGCTCAAAATTTTGTTTACTGAGTTTAAGGCGATTTAAAGAAATTGAATATTATCGATGAATGACGCAGTGAATTGCGAATACCCCAGGGGTGGTATTCTGGATCGTCTCTACCCCCTAGAGAGTGATTAATTTGAAGTGACGAGACTTTGCTTCACATAATGGCCATACTGATGATTAAACATCAAAAAATATGAACACGTGAAATCAAACATAATGATTTTCATTTGCGACCTTAAACAATCACCCAAAACACTTAATTAAGTTGAATTGACCAAACCGTATTAGTTTTATTTCCGTTTTTGCAGCAGTTTTATAGACCATTTGACGTTTAATCTTCAGTGTGGCCATTATATAAAGCAAAATGTCGTCACTTCAAAAAATTAATTCTACAAATTAATCACTCTTGAGAAGGTCCAGAATACCACCCAAGGGCTGATATTCCGAACCCATTTACATTGCGTTATAACGCGTATTTAGTACGTAAAAACGCGCTAGACCGCGCTATTATTGCGTTCGGCGTACCAACCCAGGGCCCCGATTACAATGGGAAGTTAACAAAGTTATCTTCGACTGTCTATATAGAAAAACCGATATTTGAGTAAGAAAATCAATATATTTGCATAAACATTTAAAGTATCTTCGTTAGTAACCTATAATTGAACATGTTTAGAAGAAAAAAATGTATGCATATTCTGCTTTTCATACAGAAAACTTAACTTTACTTTGTAAAACTTAAATTGAAGATAAATGATAACTTCTTATTGTAATCGGGGCTCAGGGTTAGCGCGTTAAAGCGCGTTTTTACATACTAAATACGCGTTATAGCGCGCTGTAAATGCGTTCGGAATACCAGCCCAGGTACATTATGTTTAATATGGCTTATAAAACCACGACTGCGCCCAAACATGGTAGTGCCAGTGGCTCCATCTGCTGCCGCTGATATTATATTTGATAAAGGGATCGCCTTTTCCATGAAAACAATCTCTTTGAACATTAAATATTAATTTTGAGGAAGCTTGATTACGCAAGATCAGTTGAACTATGATGTCTGACGAGTAAAAATCGTGTTATTTTTATGTCTTCGCCCTGGCTGCTCTCGGCTCTCCCGTTTTACGCCTTCGCTCTGCCCGTCAACTGCCTTCTCCTTTCTACATCACGCGGACAAGGTGGATGGTCCTTTTCAAGGCTATTTAGCTTGATTTGTGGTCGGCGCAGTCGTGCTTCTACCTTAAGGTTTTGCCTTAGCCCTGCCCCGGAGGAGGGCCTCCCGTTTACGCCGGGAAGCCTGACTCTGCTAGACGCCGGTGATGAACCAGCGCAACACGCGGTAACGCACACGTAGAGGCTTTTATTATATCCAACTCGTTGCTACTGGTATCAAATATGCAAGGTTTTACAAGCTACAAGTACTGCGGCCAGAAAAGCAATTGGCGTACTTACACAATTATAGTAAAATGACACAATTATATTAACTATACATGTAATTAGGAAATTTATGTCTATTGTAAGGCAGTATTACGTAAGAACCTTCTAAAATACTAAATATGTGTTCGGTTAGGTTAGGTAAGGCCTAAATGGGATCCTTTCTCGTAGACCCCCATTTACATTTTATGGACCTCCAATTTTTTTCACTGCCACGGACCCCCTGCAGGTCGTGGTAGACCCCTGGAGATCGATAAATACCACTTTTGGAATAACTTGTCCACATGAACTATTTATTTAAAGTATGTTTTTTTACTGCAATATTTCCTGTAGTACTAGCGTAGCACATTTATTTTTAATTTTTTTATTTATTATGGTTTACAAACAATAAACAATACATATGACGTTGGTATAATAATCACAATTTGTGATGTTTAGATTAGTATAAGAATGATCTTTTTTTTATTTCAGTAAAATGGCTACATAGTGCAGAGCCAATTCTACCACATAAAACAAAATTCTACCTTAAAAACATTTTACATTCATGTAACAAATTATTGAGGTACACTCCCTTTGTAACGACACAGTGAACCGTGCACCATTTTATATGGATAGAGGACGATGAAGATAATTGATTTAAATTTAGGAACAATAATAACTAAATTAAATCGCGAGAGTGTAAATCTGAGTCAAGTATAATTGATAAGATTAAGAAAGGGTCGCTGAGATGGTTTGGTCACGTAGAACGAATGGACGAAGCAAGAATGGTAAAACAAGTATGTATGGCGAGACGAGGACGACCAAGAAAGACGTGGCATGATCAGATAAACCAAAATCTCAAGTCTGGTCATGTCAAAAGCAGACAGAACCGAAGGGCATGTATGACAAGATGTATGAATGTGGAAGAAGCTAGGAATGTAAGCCAGGATAAACGGGTGTGGAGGTCTATTCTCTCTGCCTACCCCTACGGGTAAATGGCTTGATAGTAGTAGTAATAATAAATTTAAAAAAAAACACTATGTAGTATTTAAAAAAATCTAGATTACTAGATTCATACACAGTAGTAAAAATATTGCTATTTTATAAAAACTTATTGTACAAAGCGTGCGAAGAACTGCAGTTTTAGTGAAAAAATCTTTATTCACTGGCACCGAAAACAATTTGCTAATTCATTCTAATTTAAGAAGTAAAATTCGTAAATTTCGAATCGGGTTGTGGTCCTGTGGCTAGTGTCTCGGACTCACGGACCAAGGGACCGTGGTTCGAATCCTACTCTACCCCAACTTGATTCCCATTTTCTAATAGTGAGTTACTTACAACTCGTTGAAAATGGCCCTTAAAGTTAAATATTTGGGTAAATCATAAGAACGAAAATATTTCTTTAAAAAAATAAATATTGATTTGGTAGGTATCAAACTTGTCGGGAATTGAACCTGACACCTCATACATCTCAACCAAATATGATCAACGAGGTAGATATTGAAATTAATTTGAATCATTATTTATCTCAATCTCGTAGCGATAATACTATAATCAGAGAGACTCACAATCCAAATTGGTATGTAGAGACTGGATGGAAAATTTTCGTAGGTTCGTAAATCAGCGATCAGTACTCGGTAAAGTAATTTAGGTATGTGTGCAGGACCGATATAATAATGTAGGTTATTAACTAGCTGGAATCGCTTCCGTGTAAGTTCTGCAGTCGATGGAGACAGGACAGGGTGGAGAGTGGAGGAAGGGAAGGGTGAAGCCAGAGCTAAATATACCCTCGGCTGAGAAGGCGTCGGGACGCTGCGTCGCGACGGTCCAGTTCAGTGCCGACGTCCGCAGACGTCTCCTCGATCGACGCGCCACGACTTATAAAACTTAATCTATAGTTGGTAAGCGAATATTCTCTTCGCGAGTTGATTAAAATCGATTACGCCAGTCGTAATTTATCGCACGAAAGCCGCTTTAAAATTACTCAACAAAATGTAGTCAAATTCTCTAATCAACTCTCTAGTTCTGGTTGAACCCCGAGCCGGCATGCCATACTAACCTATAAATAATGATGCAGCGATGCAGTTTACTGCAGCGAATTTAACTCTTTCTCGTTCTCGTGTCGCGGAATTATTATTTCTGAATGTGATGTATTAATTACACGAATCCGATTGACGTAAGAAAAATCAAATGACCCAAGTGCGATATTTGAAGCGTGGGCTTCGCTGTGCCAAATAACTTTTCCGATAGCGAATAGTTTTTTCGCTACATGCGTTATTTTATATGTTTCAACGAAAGCTTCCATTACGTGAGCGGACGTGGATTGCGATATTACGCCAGTGTTAAACGAGGTAGGATCGTGCCAATATATGTAATGAATTACTTTGATTTAGAAAAACAAATATTATGAAACTTAATTTTGTGTAGGTCGTGCATTTTTAATTGATATATATCTCAAAACAAGTAATTATCATAATCATACATTTTGTTTCTTTAGTATACAGCAAAAGTTGTTATAAAAAAAATAGATAAAATGAAACCAATGTCGGCACTAAAATTTACGCTAAAAATATTTATGTTCGTTTGAACTTTGCACATATTTTTTTAATGCACCTAACAGTTTTTTTTTTTTAGTTTTGAGTGATTATCATAAAATGAAACTTCGTTAAATAATTATTAGTAAAAAATCACAGAACATTAATTCATTTTTATATTTTGAAATTGAAAAATAAAAATAACCGATCTTTGATGCTGTATAGTATAATGTATAATGATATATAGTATAATGTTACTTTACTTTACATGACAACATTGTATTATTTCCGTTCAATGTTTAAAAAAAAACTTATAAGGGTGTTGTGATCTTCGAAGATGTTATAAATATTATAATATTATAGTGTAATATAAACTTAAATCAGAAACATCAGATTATATGAATAACATAATATACTATTCTAAGTTAAATATAATATTTCGAGGTTTGTAAAAAATCTTCGCATTGCGACACTTTTAAAAATAACAATCTCGTTTGAAACCGACATGACATCTCGATTTTAAGAAGAGCTTATGAAATTTTATTAGATTTATATCTTTAGTCATTCAAACGTTTTGAAATGTTGATTAGGGAGGTGTTACTAAGAGGATCATTATTATTCTACGAATCACTAAAATACAATCAATTTACGTTATTTTTGTCGAATAATTGAAAAAAATATTTTATCGCAACGTGGGATGTAAAAACCATAAGCATACTTTCCATCGTACAAAAATATACTAAAATGGCATTTTACAATTTTCAAAGTATATTTTTGGAGAATGAATAAACAATGAATTGAGAAAGTTCAGTGGATTTAAAAATGATTTATGTTTTTTAATAGACAATCAAACTAAGCAACAAAAAAAAGATTTTTTTATTTTTATGTGTCGTATTTTCATCGCTATGATTTTCTAAAGCTTTGTAATTTTGAAATCACTCCACCCGTGACGTCACTAGTTGTCGTCGGTGAGTTTTCTTGACATTTAAAAGTGAAACCCGTACGTGTGAAAACACGCTAAACATGGCTTCCCGGAAACCGGAAATATATCAAAACACAATTGGCTATTCTAAACACCTGTTTACTAGAACTTGTCGCGTTTTAAAAACGTCCGTTTTTATTAAAACGTATTTTCATTATATTTTTCATATATTGTCAATAAACGTTGCCGTACAATAAGCTCTAATTTTTACGGCGCATAAGAAAACATTTTTTGTATCTATTTTCCCCCAGGCTCAAACTTCATCAGTGGGCACTTGTAATTTTTATAATAAATTATGTTATTAGTTAATTTATAACTAACTAACTAACTAACTAACCATCACGCCATTTCCCCAGAGGGGTAGGCAGAGAGGATAGAACGCCACACCACTCTGTCCTGGCACACTTCCTTTGCTTCCTTCACATTCATACATCTTCTCATGCACGCACGTCGATTATTCCGACTTTTCACATGACCACTTTCAAGAATTTGTAGTACTTGATCATGCCATGTCTTTCTCGGCCTTCCTCGACTTCTACAACCAGACACATTCGCATCATAAATCTTTTTAGCCGTTCTTTCATCAATAATAGTTATCAGTTAATTTATGATTGTAGAAATAGAAATACACCGATAACCGTATATATGATTCGTAAAATCTATAAAGTACTAATAAGATAACTTAGTTACATTTTTTATTTATAAATCTTACTATGTGGACCTTCACAATAAAAATAAATTTACAGTATTACCTAAGAAGATGTTTTTAAAAAAAAACGTTAGTATAATATTGGACTGCAAAAATAATATATTTATTACTTATTTTATTATCTACATATTCTAAAAGAAATTATGTTCATACAACTACTTTAATATAAAAAATTGATTTAAATAAATTTATACCAATTTTTATAATTAGATTTAAAACTACCTTTAATTAAGTAGGTATATTAAACATAACATAAATCTCGCGTTTTAAGAAAATTTATTAAAATCTGAAAAAAAATTGGCAATTCTTTTTATTTAACCTGGTAGAAAATTAGTGAGTACCTACCTATATTAACTTTCATTCCTACCTCATTGAAGTTTAAAAATAAATTGTTCCATTTTCGAAAAAAACGTGTTTGTAAAATATGTCAAATTAGAGGTTAAGATGTGAAAAAACGTGTATTTTTTACGTCAGAAAACTTCTAGACTTTCTTTTTTCCCGCCTCGTTTTCATAACAAGTTATTTGGTATTTTGCATTCAAATCAGTTAACAAATTATATTAAATTAGCCCCATTGAAAAACATTACGTCAATTTAATAAGGTAAGCAATTATATAATAAATTTTGGGTTGGTTTTTTTAACGCAATTAAAATATGGTATTTTAAAACTCGTTTGAAACATTTTGAAAAGCTCTATTATTATTGTAAAAATCTTGCTGTTGAAATACAGTCGCGATTAGCTGCCGAATACTGCTTTCTCCTTTAATTTTATAGTACACTAAAATGCATGGTTGGCCAATACATAAAATTTGCCAACAATTTTCCATCAATCTATAATATTTTATCAGAAGCAAACAGATGCAAGATTTTCCATGAAATTTGTGCATTTGTCGTTGACGTTAGCTATCGCGATTACTTTTTATAAAAATATTTGTGTTTTTTGTTTACAATTTTATTTTTCGTACCATTTTACCGTGGCCTCCGTGGTGTAGTGATCAAGACGCTTCACTCATGCACGGAAGGTTTCGGGTTCGATTCTCGGTGAGAACACAAAAATTAAAATGTGAATTTTCTCAAGCCTAGGTATATTGACATAAACAGACTACAAAGACAGCAAAATAAAATATTAAAGTTAGAAAATGACCTACCCTATCTAACAGCATCGAAATAAATTTTTAAACAAACTAAACAATTAAATGTAACTGAACACTTTAAGCTAGAATCCTTAAAATTCATTCATTAATTAGCCACTGATGCAATTGTAAACGAAGAATTAAAACTTGAAAAAACTGTAGTAAACATGAACACAATACAAGAATATCAGAAAAATATCATATCCAACTTTTTAAAACGAGAAAAGGACAATCGAGACTAGTAAACCATGGACTGAAATTATACAATAAACTACCAGAAAAAACTAAAAAAAAGACTCAGACAACCTTTACAAAAGATGTTAAAAATATTATTTTTAACAGTAGAATGTGAATTTGAAAAGTAATAACATTCTGTTAAATGTACCCGTAAGGGTTTATGAATGATTTTTTTTTTTTAAAATAGGTGTTCCGTGATGTAACTCACTACTGTTATTGGGCCCCCTGGCCTGATGTGGTGCAAAAAAAAATATGTATATTATATTTGAAACACCAACTTTCGTGTTTTTCATTACATAACTAAAATTTATCTTTAAAAAATGATTTTAAGCGCTTATTAGACGTTTTATTATTTTAATTTGATCAAATAACACATTTCCATTAAAAACATGATTACTTTAAATAAGTTGCAAACATTTTGCACGCAGACGGTCCTGCGGGTCTATTACCCACGCGACTGTTTTCATAATTCGGTTTCTAAACTGTGAATTTCAATTTTCCTGACTAAAACTGATAATCATAGTAACTTCTTAAACGGTAGGAATCATTATATTTCCACACGTGATGCTAAATCTATTCTGGAGCAAAATATAGGTACCGAGTTAGAATATTTCCGTACGTCAAGATTTGATGATGAATTATTTCACAACGCACTACACGTGCACACGTGCACAGTGCACAGTGTAAACTGTGAATACCGGCACCTAATTATGAAGAAACTTTTAATGGAATATCCACTCACCGCTTCACGCATAAATTATACTATTAGTCTACTTTTTCTTGTTGTTCACACTCCTTGTTGCTCAGGGAACGAACTTACATAATATGTATGTACAGTACTCGTAATAGTAAAGGAACGGACTCATCAGCCCAAAAGTTGAATATATAAATAAACTAGCGGACCCGACAGTCGTTGTCCTGCCCGAGCGTTGGCTTGCCTGCTATTAGCTTGGGAAAAGACTTTTCATTGATAAGTAGATACCTAAGTACTTGATAATGATTTAATTCATAAATTAAAAATTGTTAAAATTCAAATATTGAATTTCAGTAGGTACCTAGGTACTTGTTTATGGTTGAGTTCTAAAACATAAAATAATTCATTTTCAAATATAAAATTATTTTTGCAAATGTCAAACTCGGCTCTTCTCACCAACAGAACAAATAAACAACATCTTTCCATTTTTTGTAAATGCATTCTCCTCGAATGCAACCCGGTAGATCGATAAATAAAACATTTATGCTTCTTACTTCTTTTTTACATATTATATTGAAGATTTTAATATCTACGAACACTCACAGCGCAAAGATCTATATTTCTCTGAAAACCGCACGTAAATCGGTCAAGTCATTTAGGAGGAGTTTGGTGACATCACACGTACAGAGGAATTATATACATAAAGATAAAGTCTAATCTCCCCATTCGCAAGGTTTTACAAATTATATACACCCACTTTTTGAGAATGTGCGGGCCTAAATCTGACTATCTTTAAAAATGTAAATTAACAATGCAACTGTAGTATAAATACAATTTATTATAAAACAGTTATATTTTTTACGTTATAACGAGGCATTTAGATAGGTTTGTTTTTAATTGGCCTATGGTTGCTCCGTAATGATACGACCATAACTTTACTCTTGAATGCTCCAGCTTGTATACGAAATGTTTTGTGACTTTTCTCACAAGATGGCCAATATCCAGTGACTAGAAACCCAGGAAGTGGCAAGTTGACACCCGCGTCCGTCGTGTGACAGGGAACTCGCAAGTTAGAGTTCGCACTGCGACCTAAATTTAAAATACCAACGCGAACTCACCTTCCTAATGTCACACGAGTGGGTTAGTTAGCAAGGGCATGGTCACTATGTACTTAACTGTTCCTACTACCTATATAAATACTACTTACCTACTTGTTCGTATCAAATTGCTTATAAATACAAAAATGCTTCATGGATTCGGACCTTCATTGTTAGTTAAATACGAATGGTCCTGGGCCTCGATTATGATCGGAAGATAAAGACGTTATACCTTCACCTTGACGGTATGGTTGAAGATAAATTCCCTCTAGCGAAGATTTTGTAGCATGGCTTCATCCCGGAGTTCTTTGGTCTTCCTCGTCGTCTTGTACAAACGTATTTCATAAAATTAAAATAAGTAATAAAAAGCGGCCTTCGTGGTTCCGGGTTCGATTCTCGGTGAAAACACAAAAATAAATGCAATTTTTCTCAAGCCTAGGTGTTCTAGTTCTAATAGCACTTCATTGAGTGGGCTTCCTAGCCTGTTATAGCTGCAAAACATAAGAAAGAAAAACGCAAATGTGTATGGATCAAAAGATTTTATTTTTAATATTTTGTGGTTCAAATATTTTTATTACAATTTGTAGAAATCTATCAAAGAAAAAAAGAACAGGACAAAGAACAATTTTTCGCTGATCTGTGTTTTTTTTCTTCTTCTTTTATTTTGCAGATTTAACTTCTGATATTGATAACTTATTTTTGTAAGCATGCAATATATTCATAACACCTGTTGTGAAAATCGTATTTTCATATTAAAATAAGTAAAACACGTTTTTTAAGTGTTGACCACATTTAATTAATTAATTTTTTACCAATGACAGGGTCTCGTTATTACCGACATCATCTGACTGGTGGGAGGCTAATCAAAATCGTGATTCTATAATTTTTGGGAATGAATAGAATTAATATTATCTAAATTTTAGAATTGTTTGAATATGTGTAATAAAAACAGGGGAAAGGATAATTGAAACTGGTCAACATGTAAAAAAAAGTATTTTGCGCAGCATATTATTAAAAATGCAGATGAACCTTAAAATGTCAGTAGAAAAACTCCAATATGATGTAATTTTGAAGTAAATTTGATTCTTATCTAATATGACATAATTTTGGCAGAGATGTCGGTGTGACCCAGGGTAGACGGGATGTCCGGCCAGCCGCCCCCCCCGCGGGGCCGGGGGCCCTCGCCCTCGCCCTTGCTGCGGTCCGTGTCCCCGTGGGCGCCCTCGCCGCCGCCGCTCATCTCGGGCCCCCGCCACAGCGCCGCGCTCGTGTCGCCCGCGCCGGGGCGCCGCCCGCGCGGCTCACCGTTGCCGGCGCAGCCCGCGCCGCGCGCCGCCTGGCCGCCCGGCAGCCCCTTCCGGCGCGTACACTCGCCCTCGCCCTCCGTGTCCATCTCGCCTTACGCGTCCCCCGTGCTGGGTCGCAGCCCCGAGTACCTGTACTCGTCCCCGTACGACGGGGACTGCGTGGGCGTGCCCCTGGAGCCCCCGCGCCCCCTGCACTACGAGGAGGACGAGGAGCAGCGCGGCCCCTCCACGGCGGAGATCATCGCCAACCAGTCACAGGATTATGTGGACGAGAAACTGGCCGAGTACCAAGCCACCATACTGCTACTTCAAGGTAAGACTCTTAACATGTACATTCACAAGCGTTTTGACAATAGGGAAATATCACATACTACGAGCACCGATAAAAATATATGAAATGGATTTCGAATAATTAATTGTA
Source organism: Micrasema longulum (assembly GCF_059751315.1). Taxonomy (NCBI): domain Eukaryota; kingdom Metazoa; phylum Arthropoda; class Insecta; order Trichoptera; family Brachycentridae; genus Micrasema; species Micrasema longulum. The sequence continues at coordinate 128,866 of NW_028278951.1, forward strand.
TTTTCAAAATCAATATGGATATTGTGGAGAAATGTTTTCATACATAAATGTAAAATAGAAATTTAAAAAAAATACGTTCCTAGAAAAATGCGACGTGTTTGGCCTTGGTTGTTGTGACGCGATATTATTCTACACAAATTTCATTGGCTAGGAACAAATATGCATGAATCGTGAAGTATTAGCGGCGTGGCCAATAAAATGACCGTTTTTGAGGGAATTTTACTGGACGGTATTTCATCGACCTTTATTATTTTAAAAATGTAAATAAAAAAGTGGTATTTCCCTATAAAAACTTCAACGCAAAATAAACGAAGATGGTAGGATGCAATTAGAATTATCCTACCCTAGTGTCCATTCCTCTGGTGATTAAAAAATATGATAGATATAAACACTAGTACTCTTATCTACAAAATAATAATGTATCCATATTTAAATTACTGTTAATCATTACTTTTTTTTGTGTAATAAAAGGGGAAATCAAAAACATTCCAATTCTACAGAATAAGGCAATGAGAGTAATTCTCATAACAAATATATTTAAAAATATTATAATGTTTACATAAATTTGCTTTCTCACAGCAAAGCAAAAAATATAGTTTAAGTTAGCGATTTTTATTCATGAAATAGTTAGAGGGATTAAGTTAAGCAAAAAAAAAATATTCAAATATAATTTAACCAACAATTCCATACATACGAAACTGAAAAAATGATCAGATTGCCAATGCGGAGAAAAACACAATCTCAAAATTAATTGTACCAGGATTTCAAACTGTACAATGAGTTGCCTGAAGAAATGTTAATGCCTTGAAATATTATAAATCAGTTTGAAAAAATATGTTCTTGAATTCTTTTTACTGCTGCACCTCTGGTGTCCCACAGAGTTCACACTTGGGTCCTATTCTCTTCTCGTTATAAAGCATTGCTTTAAATATTCCAAATTTCTTCTCTTTACCGATAACGCAAAGATTTTCATTGGTATCAATAGAAAATCAATTTTTTTGAAAACCCAGGGTGATCTTGATTGCATTGATGCATATTGCAATAGCAATCAATTCTATACAAATGTTTCAAATTGTTATTCAATTACGTTAAAAATGCTATTTAACTTCTTTTTACGTGATTATTCAATAGAAGGCAGCGGCATAAAAATGTGTAATGAGGTAAGAAGAGATCAATACGTTTCACATGGTTTGTTTGCATTGAAAATTTTTAGTACTTACTCAGGTGTCCCCCAAGGATCCAACTTGGGCCCATTGCTGTTCTCTGTTTTTATCAATGATATTAAAAAAGTTATAGTCAATTCGCGTTTTTTATTATTTGCGGATGACTTGTAGCTATTTTGGAGAGTGAAAACTTTGGATGATTTTCGTACTCTCTAGGCGGATATAATAAACGTATCTGAAGGGGAAAGACGAAATAAATTATTATTACATATTTCAAAATGCTCAGTTATGTCTATCACTAGGGCCCACAAAACGCCTTTTTTCCGCTACGGAATGATCCAGAATCTTATGCGGACTTCAAAGGTTAAAGATCTGGGCGTCACTTTTGTGAGTTCCCAGACATTTAATGATCAGATCGAAACAGTTTGTAGTAGTTCGTTGAAGATGTTAGGGTTCGTCCTGCGTACTGCCAGGATTTTTTCTAATACACGAGTACTGAGAATTCTTTATAACTCGTTGGTGCGAAGTAGACTTGAGAGTGGCTCAATAATTTGGGGACCATGTGTGTTGAAGTACTTATGGTGGAGAGGGTTCAGAAGATATTTCTTCGGTTTTTCTCCATGAGGGAGTGCGGATATTATCCATGGCTTTATTCCACTGAGTTCCTCCAAGGTATGCTTGGTTACAGTTGTTTGAAGACCAGAAGGAATGTGTATTTAACATAGGCAGAATAGCGAATGTTACATAGTGTGTAAAGTGGCCACTTAAACCATCCGATGACAGGCCATAAGCCCTGTAAATGCCTAGACCTCCATATTCCCTTCTCAAAAGTGTTTTCCCTCTCTGTTGCTATTCGTTCGAGGTTAAGTTTTTTTTTATGCAACTTGATCATGAACTTTTATGATCTTATGGGAGAAGGAAGATTTTGAATACTATTCTGGCTATATTGGTATGTTTTCTTTCGTATTCAGTTTTTCTGTTAGGAGGAAACGTAAATAAGACACTGAGAACTCGAAATATAAGAATAATAACTTAAATTAACCATTGCATAAAAGAAACAACAAAAAAATGACATACATATGTTCAAAATATAGATTGTGAGGAAAACCATGTTTCCATATTATGCTACATAAAATACGCCTTTTTATATAAATTACGTGTTTCAACCAACCAGAATATTTGACATTTTCCATTGATCTTTGATTGTATGCAATCCACGTAGGGGAATGCAGTAGACACATTCCTACTTGACTGAAGTTATTAGGTGAAATAGTCCACATGATTTATTAAAATGACATCTTACAAATTACTGCCTTGGCAGAAGACTATCTTAGTTAGTAGTCTCATAATCCATCTGCTAGATGTGATACAATCTTGTAATTATTAATTTCATTCAATAATAACCGAATGTTACATAAGTATGCATGAATACATAACAAATATTTACTCAGAAACATAAACAGAAAGTTTATTTTGTTTAGTATAACACTATAATTAACACAAACATACCTTACCTAAATTTCTCCACAAAATATACATTTTTTTTAACCGTATCCTTAATATACAAAAAGCATTTTGTTCGATAAATGGAGACGCTTTCAGCTTCCTTGAGACTTTCTGGTAACTGATTGAACATTTTTAACCTAGTAAACAAGAAATTTAATCTTAAAAATAAAGCTCAATCAAAAAGGTTATTTAATAAAATATATACAAAGGTATATCATTCCACTTTTCAATGAAAGCAATGTACGAATAGATATTCCTACATTTAAAAATGTTCGAATTTTTCTTGATAATTTAATTTATTGACTTACTTATAATGGATGCCTTTGAAGACCTTTGCTCTCTATAATGGGTTTGCTATTAGTTTTTATCCACTAGCGCCTGTTATTTTCAAAGAAGTTGTAATCTTCATTACACTACATCCGTACTTAAAGGAAATTAGAGTGTAAAACTTCACCCCCGCACGAGATAAAGATTCCATAGCACCAGGATCCATAAAAATATCCTTGAAAAGTAATGAATCAGCTGGAGAAATAACAATGTAATTTCTTATGATCTCTCATTTATCCCCGTCGAACATTAAAGGAATAATAAATTACGAGTAACATTCGACCTATAACGAAAGATATCTCAGAAAACATAAAAGAATTCTTTGGCAGCTAAGAAACATCGGAATTTTTTAGATGATGCAAATATGTATACAGATTGATAATGCTCGAGTCGTCTTAAGATTGAAGAAAGTTTTACGATGGGCTAATAATATTACAGCCATAATCACTTATTTTATTAGGTCAATATTAACACATATTTCGGGAATACAAAATTGCGTTATACAACCTACGTGCGAATAACTTTTAAATGTGCTTACTTAAAAAAAAAAATAATGACGAAATTCGCTAGCGATTTATAATATTATGACAATAAAAATAGTGAATGTATTTGCATCTACATAATATATTATGTTATGCGTAAAGGCGATAATGTCATAAGTGTACAGGTAGGTATCCTTTAATTTTCCTAATTCTATTTGAAATTTACGATGTGACAGCAACGCTTGGAAAACCTTATTAGCAAAAAAAAAAATACTTCGCCATCGTGGACTTATCCGCACCCGGTTGTGCATAGAGCACTTCATTGGTACACCAAATGCAGCGTACTTCGATCAGTTACATGAAAGTAAGGTGATTAGTCTTACGCTTACGCTTCGGGTGCTAATACATGGAAACGTCTTTAAAACAAATATTTCTAGTCAACTTTGCCTTGTACATGGTACAGTACGTAAACGACAACCACTGCACGACGAGGTAGACAAATATCCACTCGATTTCCCTTTTCAGGATTTTTACCTGAGAGTAGCCATCGAGTTGTCTACTTGGCAAAGAACATTATTTATTCTTCGTGCGCCCGAACCCGGACATACACATTTTTACATGCTACTTGCTACGAAAAATACTTGCAAATCTGCGATGTTCAAACTTCAAGCGATGGTAGATTACGTAAAATGTTATACTATATTTTTAGCATACATGTGTTACGACATTGATCCAGTTATTTTTAAACCTCATTTTGTGATATGAAGTACGTGACCTATTGATATGATTAAAATAAAGTTTTTTTTCGTTAAGTTGTTGTAGTTAATTTTCCCCAGTGCCGGAATAAAGTTAATGGCTTGGCGTGAGGCCAGCAGCGCTGGACGAAGCGCGGGCGGTTAGCTTCGGCCGGTAAGACGGCCAGGCGGCGCGGCGTACAGAGTACAGATGGGCCGATCTATCTCTTCTACTGAATTTTACTAAACCACTATCAGCTAATACCAGCCCATGTAACGCGTGTAGCAAACCAGGGTTAAAGATCTCGCTGCTCCATTCCATATGCATAGTTCTGTTCTGACAATACGAAATTTCCTGCGAAATATTATAGTTAAGCCTAAATTTTACGCGCGCCAAATAGGCAAACAAGGTATATTGTGGGCGTAACTATTGGCATATAATAAACTATTTAAGTATTTTGAAAGTATGTACCCTTAGAAAAAGCGGTTAATTAATCTATAAAACAAATTATTATTTCTATATTAATATGAAATCCTCGAACACAGATAATCGTACCTAAATATGGTCAAAAACGCCATAAAATTACTTAGCTGTAGGCACAATTATTGAAAGTCTTACAAACATATTGTCTTCAATTATTTTCCTTAATACTAATGCGAATAATATAACGACAATAAACATATTTTAAGAATATGTATTGATTTGACCGTCCGTGATTTTCATATAAATTTATATACGGTGAACCGAGTGAATATTTATTTGTTATAGAACGCAAACCAAGTCTTTAAACATTTTTTTGATATAATCATTGGAGCCGGATGGACGTCGCGTCGCTTGAGGTATTTATGATCATTTACCAACGAAAAACGTGTTTTTGTGCATCATATAAAATACGTAGCTCACGCGTGCTCGCTAGTCTCTTGCCTTTCCCAAGGGCAGTCAGATAGGGAAGAATGTATTTTTGGCGTATGTGTAGGAATTTTTGATGAGTAGATATTTGGGTTCTTAATAATAAACTATTTTTTTTATTTTGATGACATTTTCTAACAGTTTCATTCGTGGCGCGAGCAGAAAGCTGATCATCTAGCCTTCTTATTTATTACAAATTATCATCAATAAATTATGACTGATATAGAAATTCAGTGTATCGATGATAAAAAAAATTACTGTACGAGGAGGATGACGGCTAAAGAAATTTTAACTGAAAATTGTATTAACAATATTTTGAGTTTGTCCAAATTTTTGTAGACATGGACTGGATTCAACTCCCTGGGGAGCTGTTTATATTAACATATTACAACAGAGATGAAAAACATTTAAAATAAGGTAATATAGAAGTCTAGGCATCTACAGGGACTATGACCTGTCATTGGCCGGTTTAAGTGGTTACTTTACACACTGTATAACATTCACCATTCTGCCCACATTTGAACATCTATATTCCTTCAATTCTTTCATCTGTCGATGTTTGTGAAGTTAAAGAGCTGAAACCTTTATTTATGCGGGTGAGATTCATCATACCTTCTCTTAAATGCTCTTCATCTCTGTTGTAATATGTTAATATAAACAGCAGTTGAATCCAGTCCTTGTCTACAAAAATTTGGACAAACTCAAAATATTGTTGATAAATCCACTTGGTCCATGAAGAAGTATAGAAATTGAAAAAATAACATTTTCAGGCGTTGCCTAGTATGCAGGTGAAATAATTCAATTAGATGAATCTCACCCGCATAAAAAAAAGTTTCAGCTCTTTAACTTCACAAACATCAACATATGAAAGAATTGAAGGAATATAGAAGTTCAAATGTGGGCAGAATGGTGAATGTTACACAGTGTGTAAAGTGGCCACTTAAAACACACCAGTTTGACATAAACTACTTGACTAAAATTGAGATCTTAAAAATTGTGCACAAAATAACACTGGGAAACATACAAGACGACGACATAATATTAGTCAAAAATGCTGACATACACAAATATAACACCAGACAACAACAACACTATAATATTGAAAAAGCAAAGACAAACACAGGACAGTCAAAAATACTACATAATGGACTTAAACACTACAACGACTTACCTTACTGCTTTTACTGGAGACAAATTTAAAATCAATCTGAAAAAGCACGTGATGACTGAACTAACTAACGGGTTTTTAAAAATTGTAAATAAATAAATACAAAAAAACCGGCCAATGACAGTTCATAGGCCCTGTAGATGCCTAGACTTATATATTACCTTCTCTTAAATGTTCTTCATCTCTGTTGTAATATGTTAATAAAAATTGTATATTTGATTTTATATCAAAATCACAAATTAAGAAATTTTATACATTGAAACATTATTACGTGAGTAATAAATGTCTGATATTGAATAAGGAACTTCAGCCCCATAGGAAATTGGATACAAAAAATGGTTCCTTACGTGCGGTGAAAATAAGACCATTAAATTGTAAGGCATAAATTCTTGAAAATGTGCGAAAGTTAAAAAAATATATATTTAATAAAAACGAACTTCTTTGAAGGACGTCACTAGTTAATATGAATCAACCAATGATAAGAGAGTTGTGGAAGATTTCCGGATTACTCACCGAGAAGAAACGGGAGAGAACTTGAGACGTCATGCGCGGAGTAATTTTAGAAAAACGAAACTTTAAAAAATCATATTGTGATAATACGATACGTAGAAATGAACAATAAAATTTTTGGCTAAGTTTAATAGTCTTTTAACAATTTTTTTTAAACTTCTGTACTTCCTCATTTACGTTTGTTATTATCCTAATCTAGTTTGGCAAATGTATGAATACAAAACCTTTTGTGTTTTGCGGGAGGTCACATTACTAGAGCTATTTTATAATCCTTATAATATCAACATTTTGAATTGGTCAACTATGTTATAAAAATCCCTCTCCTCTACTCCTCCACTCTATTTCCTTATCCCCTAACCTTCTTAAGAGCTCTTTTTTGTTCTCATGTCTTATATAATATATTATTTTTCTCTTTACTGTGTAACATGTTCTCTCATTATATTTGTGAAAAACTTTAACTGGATGTATGTACTATTTTTTTATATTTGGTATTCTTATATAACAACTGTTGTTTTTCCTTAATAAATAAAAATAAAATAAAATAAATAAAATAACATTTAGGTTCACAATATAAATGAAAAGCAAGTAATATAATAATACTTTGTAAAAACAAATTTCAAAATAAATTATTATCGGGAAAAGCTTCAGAGACCTAATTCGGGCATTAGGGGTAGGCAAAGGTACTAACGACTACTCCACCAGATGGAATAATCCGTATTCGATTTCTATTTTAAGGATTTTTACCTGAAAGTACCCACCCAGCCTGGAATACTCGATTAGGGGTTCGGTTCTATTTCACGTACAGAACTGTTTCTTTTATTCGCCCGGACACGGACTAACCATTAAAAATTGGTTAAAGTCGACACAGTCTAAATAAAATCTATTACCTCTCTGTGATTTTTTTTAAATTTATTTCCGGACGAAAAATGATCTCGCCGGAATGGCGGTATTTTGAAGTGATAGATTTAAATTTAGAATTTCTGATGAATCGTGGTCGATCGTGATATATTGGGATGCGTGCATCATTCCCAGGGCTGGCGCAAAACCTTGCTATCCCCATCTCAGTTGGTACTGTCGGATCACTGGCACAGCTACGTAGCGTGAAATGATGTAATTAATCAATTCATTAAACTTTTGTGACACATGCTACTGTCGCGTCGTGGGTTAAAATGACTTGGGTAGTTAGTTACAATCTTATCGAAACAAAATTTTAAGTATATCCAAATGTTGATCTACCTCCAAAATATAAGACAATACGTCTCCTACGGTTTATTCGCGTCAGAGTGTTTTCGAGTAAGAAAAGTAAGTTATTTAAATCTCTTTCAATAAAATCAAAAAATGGCCCCCTAAATTGAAATAATTTCGAAAAAACTTCAAATATGTTTTGTTTTTTATTTAGCTGTAATATTTTTACAATTTATTACATCTAGTCAATAAGTACTAAAATAAAACTTCAAAAAAACAAACAACAAAAATAATGTATTTCGCCCAGTACGTAACCGATTTTGATGATTGAGTTTTCGAGATAAATATTACTTAGATACCACTAATTTAATCTATTATTATTTCATCCATAAACAAGAAGGACATGTTAAAAGTCGTAATAATCGGCGTGCGTGCATGAGAAAAAGGATGAATGTTGAGGAAGCGAGATTTGTATACAACGACAAAGTGATATGCCTATTCCCGCGAGAAAACGACGTGATGGTCGGTTTATTTCAGAAAAGTAATTTTTTTTTTTGAATTTCATTAAACATACTTTTCATTTGCTTTTTTAAACAATATTTTCTTGAAACCAATTGTTTACTTATTTGTTTATACAAAATATACACATAAAATCGGAATGTAAAACATTAGTTCGTATTACTGCAAATAATGTAGTTGCTTTGCGTAAAAGCAACGTCTTAAAAGTTTCAATTTTTCTCATGGGAAAATCGATTTGACTAGGTATAAATAAACAGATTTTTTTTACAACTTTGAACTGTTTTAACAATTTTCAATAAATGATTTTTAACTATTACCAATGAAAAAATAACTAGCCCTTGGTGTTTGGATTTTGGTCAGCCCTGCTTTCGTTGTCTGGGTCATTGATATTCGCTGGAATTATGCATCATCGTCCAGAATTGTATCATAATGATCTACCGCACCATAACCAGCCATAACCAACTGCCAATTGCCGAGTGGTAATTCGTACTGGAATCTGGAATGGTAGATTTATACTCACATATGTTTCGAATTCATTTAACGCGGCCAAGTTCAAAGGTCGCCCTGTAATGTTATACCATACACGAATTTAATATATGTGCGGACTGCAGACTGCAGACTCCCCCAACTTCCACTTCAGAATATTATTTCGGGAATCTCTTCACCAAGTGTGAGTATTTTCACCGGATGTCGTATTTCTGTACCCGACCAGAGAAATAAAAAGGTCGAAATGGACATTCTCGATTCTTTTACTTTAAATGCTGGCAGAAGTTGTAATTAATAGCACCCAATAGCACCCGCTGAGTCAAGGATATGATCAAATATACTTTATAAGAGGATACACGATCTGACCTTTCTTCATACAGACGCATTCTCGTATATTCTCCCTGGATTATAGCATTAGAACACACTAAAAAGATATTTACCATTGTCGTGTCTTTATGGTTTTGCTTTTCGATAAATTGTTTCTTATGGGAGCTAGGAGCATCCAAAAACCTATAAAAGCGCACAGTGTTATCTGCCATCTTTGGACGTATGGTACACAAACATAATAAATCATTTTAAAAAACGGAAAAGTATAGACACAGAAATTTTTATTTTGATACTTTTCTAAAAAAAACCCAATCGATTTAATTTTGGGGTGTGGAAAACGGGACAGTGAGACCTCAATTTTGTCGATTTGAGTTGGGCACAATCGGTTTTATGTGCATTTGTCTTTTTAGCACAATGTCGAGGAGGCATCTGCGAGGGAGTGACAGTAAAACAACTATCTACAAAAAATACCTATTCAACAAATTTCTTCCTTAATAGTATTGTAAAAAAATATTGGCGTTTGTATGATTCTTGATATTGTTTAATTGACCGTCATCTGCATATTTTCTTCGGTGTAATATTCAGAAAAACCAATCATAAAATAAATATTTATTACAAAATCTCTTAACGAGAAATAATTGAACGTAGTTATGCAGAAAGCAGCCAGTCCACAATTTCGGAAAAATTAGATATTGGGGTTATCGGGTGCAGTAAGATCGATTCTATGTTCTGCTATAAACAGCTAGACCGCTTTCATATAAAAAACTGTATTAATCACCTCCGGAAAATGTGTCGATCACAAAAACGGCATTTCTCAATTTGCCGAAAACACCCACAAAACTAGAAAAATCTTAGAGTACTTTAAAAATCTTTTTAACTGGTCAAATACACAATAAGATTCTTGTTTATGATATATAAAAAACTTATGGATTCATTGTTTATCGTTTGTTAAAGTCAAAAACATTCAAACTATTGTGTACATTTTAAAATTCACTCTTTTCACAAAATGGCTATTATCTCAGTTTCACTTTTCTATGGCTGGCGGCTTTCTGTATAACTACGTTCAATTGTTGATTTATATTGTATTTTTTGTGAAATATGTGACGAAAGCGAATGTGTATATCGGTTTTGATTAAAATGGTTGTATTATTTCTGGTGTAGTACAATTTTAAGAAGAAAGGTGATAGTGAAAGACCCACAAATGTGTCTTTAATTTTAGCTTTCTTCTTTTAAATAAAATTATTCTTTTTAATGCGGTTGCACTTTTTGAAAAACATTTTTAACTCAACCTTTCCGAGCATGCGTGAAAAAAATCCGGAGGGGGGTACCAGGAATACCCCAGTTAAATAGCTTTAAACGCGACTTATTATAATTGTCATGATAGTGTTTACAAAACTGTGTTGTATAATTTTGAGTTTTCTGCGAAATTCATACCTTTTTTTATAAAATACGGTTGCCAGGGGATGCTATATGGCATCGCGCTCCTCTCGTTGCTTCACGTTGAATAACACTTATTTAATATCTTCCAACCCTTTAGCGGAAATTTGGGAGGAAGAATGCATGTTGAATCTAACGCACGAATCCGGAATTTTGTGGTTGTTGCTGGAAATAATCTACCAAATTCCTAGAGGCACACGAGCGAACTGGCTAACGTATCGATAATTATTAAACTGTTGAGCGAGTGAATTGAAATGTTTGCTGTTTGCACGGGGGAAAAGTAATTACAAATGTGAATTACTATTGAAAAGATTAGTCGGAAAAATATTTTAATAATTTTTATGCTTTCTTCCCGACCCGAAAGGTTAATTTATAAAAAAATATTTTCTAAAATACATGTATAGTATATGTATTAATATTATTATGACGCGACGTTAGTAACTATACAAATTGTCACATTCTGCGTTGCAGACAAACTCAACGAACCGTGGATTGTGTTTATTAGTCAAATAGTGAGATCATAAAAATTCAAATAAGATTTTTTCAAGCCTGGGTATTATGTGCTATAATTTACCACTGTGATTGGCTTCCCTGGTCTGTTGTAGTAGAAAATTTTTTTTTACTCTACTCGAGTTCTGGACTATGATGAATATTTAATTGTTAGAGAAAAATTATAGCGTCACCTTCCACTTACGCTAAAAAAAGAATAAAGCAAATTAATGAATATGTATTTACATTACCAAATAATTATAAAACGTGTGGATGATATATCCAAGTCGAGTTGAAAGCAAATTCAGAATTTAAAAACCCTTCTTAATCGGATCTCAAAGTAATAAATTTAATATGGTGGAATATAAAGATTGCTTCTCACAAGAAGTCTCTCATAAATGCAACACGTTATTGAAGTTTTGATAGTTTTAGTTTTCAGTTCATTGTTGAAAACACCGGTGTTTATTAATCATAAATGTTCATTAATTTATTTGAATAATGTTTATTTTTTAATTAAAAAAATCCCTGACAATGTTCGTTTTAAACAAATATTATAACGATAAAGACAATTATGTACACAGTAGCACAAAACAAGAAACAAAACAATAAAAGAAAAAGGAAAGACGAATAAACATAATGAACAAAAATTATGGGATCCACGTTGATTACAGGCGTAAGGAATTGATTAAATAGTTTTATTGTTAACAAGTCCAATCATTCTGGGTTGAGGTATCTGGAAATCTTAATACATATTAGATATGTGATGACCGAGGAACAGAATTGCATTATTTCTGAGTCTATGCGAAGGAACTTTAATAAGAATTTTGTGACGAATCAATACAAGACAAAATTAAATATTACGTATTATAGCAAATCAAACTTGTTCTAGGAAAGTTAGCTAATTAATAATATCATTATTAATAATAAAAACTTGAAACTTGAGTTTAAATCCGACCAGCATATTTATATATATAAAAAACATCACCTTTTGCCTCTGCAAAAACGTCGTGAAATAGCCGATATAATTTATTTAATTTAATTGCCTCTAGTTCAATTGACTGTCCTGAACTACTATGCAAACTTTCTATCAATATTTCTACATTTTTTTTTTCTACATTTTTAACATTTTTTTTTTTGCACCACAACAGGCCAGGAGGCCTAATTACAGTGGTGAATTACATCACAGAGCACCCAGGCTTGAGAAAAATCACATTTTAATTTTTGTGTTCTCACCGGGAATCGAACCCGGAACCTTCCGTGTGTGAGTCAAGCGTCTTGACCACTACACCACGGAGGCCGCCAAATTTCCTTCCCTTCCTATTCCTTCCAAAGTTTTAAGAAATAACCCTCTTCTTCACATACCTCTTGTTTCATCTAGTTATAGGCAAAATTCATATTTATGGCGAGCTTTTAATAATTTTAATGTAATAAATAAATCATTTAACATAGATTTTGTAATATGCGTGCACGGGTTGGATGGGTTAGAATTAACTCGTACACCTTCTTGAATTTAATTTAAGTTTATTAAAATTATTTGTGGGTAAATACAGAACAAAATATTGATGTGAACCCAACGATAATAACTGTCCGTAACTAAGTCTTAATGAGTAGTGATGATTCTTGACCAATCTGTACCAGTATATATATTGGTCAGATAAGGGCTGTGTTTATCGAGGCTATGTAAATACTGGCCGACAGAAACTTTCCAATGCTTTATCTTTGGACCATGACCACGTGCTCGATAGTATCTACCCAGAAAGGACTGATAATATATAGTAGGTATTATAAAAAATATTTGCAAATAATCTTAATGACGTACGGCGTTTGCTTTCGAAATAATTCGTAGTATTTTTTCTTTTCTATTAAATTTACATTTAATTACTATTCATTTTATGTTCGAGAATCTTTTTTAACTTACTGTGATGCTACTTGTGAAAACTTGTAATTGGCTTATTTGTTATTTGTTTTGTCATATATATATATAACATAATTATAGCTGTTAGTTATCCAAATAAATGAAATAAAAAATAAAATAAAACTAAAATAATAAAATTTGTTAAGATATCCAAAATAAAACACTTTTACTGGATTCAATTGTATCGAACCTAATGATAATGTCCTAACAAGACGAAACGCGTCACATATATTTTAAAAAAAGTAAAATTTAATACAATAAAAGTGTTTTATTTTGGATATCTTACCAAATTTTAATATGGAATTTCAACAATTATCTGCATACACAATAAATAAGCTTATGAATATTCAAAGTATGCAGAGAGTACGAGAGTAGAGTAGAAAAAATAGTTTTCCTTTAGAAATGCATTAAAAATATTTATTTTAACGTGTTTCAGAGCTGTTTTACAATCAGTAACAACATAGTTTGGTAGAAATAAGCAAATATTTAAAGCATGTTTTTGATTTGGTCCAACTTATGCAGTATTTTGCATATTTTTTGTATTTATTTTGAATGCTATTGTTGCATTATCTTGTATATCCATTGTACAAACCAGTATCGACCTTCATGCTGGATGAAAAATGTTATGTTACAAGTTATATTCCGCTAATGATTTATGGATCACGTCCCGGGGTATAAATAGCCATGTCTATATTCTGTAGACCAAGAGTATTGTCTCGCTTCACCGTCCCACGCACTCGCTACAGTGGCGATGATTTCATTCAACTTTAGCAGCTATCTATTGCCAGATCGTTCCTTGTTAGTCGCCAACTTTACATAGGTACCTGTGGAACTGTGTACCAAGCATGTATCCACTTAACGATAATATTTTATTGCAGTTACTTCCAACAAAAGGAATGTCTCAATCGAATATAAAAAAAATGTCTTTAAATGCTCTTCTTGATGCTTGGCAATCGCGATGGGAATCTTCCCCTTCAGGGAGGGTTACCTTTCTTTTTTTTCCTTCAATCCGTCAGCGCTTAAAATCTTCTTGGGTAATCCCCGATCACTGAACTACGCAGTTTTTATCAGGTCATGGTAAATTTAATCAAAAATTATTTGTTTTTAATATTGTTTACTCCCCTTCGTGCTGCTGCAGATATCCTAACCAATATTCTGAACACATCCTGTGGTTTGTCCCTTTCCCCTTCTCTATGATTACCGAATGGAGCTTCTCGCTACTATCCGTGGCCCTGTTATATAGGTACTGTCGGATATACAGATTTGGTGGCTTCCAAAAAGAATTTCAAGGCTTTTAAAAGGTTTTGTAATCATTTCGGCGTATTAATCATGTCCAATCAATTTAATCCCAGTCAGTGAAGAATTCATTTCCCTCTTTTCTCAATCCAATGAAGTACATATTATGTACTTCTTTATTATTTTCTTTCAGCACAAAGACGCTTAAGCTACCAGAGCTCCTTCGGGCAGCTTTTCTCGTTTGACAACGAGTAAATTTCCGTGTATGCAGGCACCGCCAAGGAGACTTTTGTCCTCAGATGCGGTGTGCAGTATCTGGTGGGCAAGCTGCAGTTATTCCAAAAGTCACAATATGTATACGGATAATTTTTTTATACCACGAATGTTTAAATGAGGAGCATTCATTTATTGATATTTTCGATAGGTACATTTTGGGGTAATTCTTGAATGAAATATTAGTTTTTTTGCTATTTCAACTAATTGTCGGTATTTAATTTCGCCCAGATACAAAAATTTTTGAAAAAGTATAAAATAAATAACTTTGATCTCAATATATTGCTTTTCGTGTTCATTCACTCATGAACAACAATACACAACTACAGTGAAAAATACTTCACATGTCACGGAAATATTAAAAATAAAGTTAGTTTTCAACTTAGTGAACATTTTTGATTTTACGTTTTTTTCATGAATAATACCTTTTCATACACCTATTTAGGAGAATTCAATTTGAGTTATTATTCTCAAATCGTTAAAGGGTTTTTTTTACCTTTTAAAAAGTTTTTCATACGTTTTTATCTTTTGAAATATCGTAGATTAAATATTTTTTACTCTTAATTTAGGACATTAATGATATATCTTTCATAAATATAACTTAAAGTGTTTATGGGGGTCACTAATATCGAGTGACCATTTTTGTTTGATCAATAAATAATCTAAGTTTGTAAGTGAAAATTCTTGATGGAAGTTCATTGTAATTTATTATATAAATAAAACACGAGTGATACTTTAATCCACAAATTTGGAATATCCAGTGACCGGTTTCATCGCTTTCGCGACATCTTCGAGTCTCGAAGATGTCGCGAAAGCGATGAAACCGGTCACTGGATATTCCAAATTTGTGGATTAAAGTATCACTCGTGTTTTATTTATACAATAAATAATCTATTAATTACAACAATGAATTACGTATAACATTAGTTTATCTATTACAACCATCACGCCATTTCCCCGGTAGAGGTAGGCAGAGAGGATGGACCGCCACACACGTCCATCCGGACATAGATTCCTAGCTTCTTTCACATTCATATATCTTGTCGTACATATCCTTCGGTTGTGTCTGCTTTTGGCGTGACCAGACTTGAGATTTTGATTTATCTGATTATGCCACGTCTTTCTTAGTTGTTCACGTCCTACATTAGTATTCATTCTAGCCATAAATATATGTTTTACCATTATTTTGTCATCCATTCGTTCTACACGTTAGTTTATCAATACTATTATTTCAGACGTTTGATTTCAAAAGCTTCTCGAACTTTGAAAAACTCGAAAAAATTCTTTACGGTGTTCCTCAAAAAAATCCAAACAAAAAAGAAATATTTAAATTTATTTAAACAGAGAGAAAAAACATTATTGATAAGGGATATGGACGTCTAGGCATTTACAGGGCTTATGACCTGTCATTGGCTGGTTTAAGTGGCCACTTTCAATGCAAGCATTTGGACATACAACATTGTTGAAAAAAGGGATAATATAATCTATGGTAATCTGTAGTATAGTAGCATCTATAGTATAGTAATCTAGAATCGATTAAAATTTTGATAGATTAAATTTTATCGCATTCAGATTTCCCTTTTCAAATATTTTTCAGAATTTTGTACTCAAAAACCTAATTTTCATTTAAATATATAAATATATGATGTCATACGCCACTTACAGGCATATATATATATATATTTTGCTATGTATTGAGTATGGAACTTTGAACATTGGTTCATACATGTATTTTGTTACGTTGACGCATTGCCTTACCACAGAGATCATGTCTAAATCTATTGCAGTTTATCACATACACAAATGATACGAGAGATCATACTCGTAAACGGATTTACCACTCACACTTATTTAGATATTTTCAACTGCTTGGATGCCCTCCAAGTCTACATATAAATGCATTCCAAATACACCTTTTTATAACACAAATACTTATTTTATTGTCGAATCGAATTCTTTTTGAGAATTCAGCAATCCTGTAAACACCATTTAAATTAATACCTACACACAATTTTTAATATGCATTGGATGTTATAATTGTATTTAAAAAAATATATTTATGAGTCTTAATTGTTTGGTACCCGGCTGACCCCTCGCAATTAATATTCATTATTTTCATGCATTTTGATTTTCAGTTCGCGTTTGACACCTGATTAAGTAGATTCACACATCAGTGCGCTCGAGCGTTACAAATGAAAATGCTTTTATGTGCTAAAAAAGGAGTGGTTATTTATGCTTATTATTATAATCATTTGAGATTTGATATAAGCGGATATTAAAAGATTCCACAGTTGTGTGCAATAATCCGTTTGAAGCGGTTAGCGCTCAACGGATATATCCATCTATTTCACATAAAGCTAAGACAAACTTTACTTTATACAAGTTGCTTGAATATGTCAGCTGAGATCTAAAACCCCGAGTCGTTAATAATTTTATTTGCATGTTTTTAAACAGATTTTAAATTAATATGCCTGTCAACTTGACATTATAAAAGGAAAATCGTTTAAAAAATAAATAGAGCATAGAAAAAATAATACATTAAATTTATTTAGCTTTTTCTAGTGCGACAATGTTTTGTGTATGTCCAAATGCTTGCAGACTGGCTGGATTTTCTCCCTAGCGAATTCATATTTCAAATTGTAGCAAAAGAAAGGGAAAAAAAAATTCGAGAACGGATTATGGAAGTCTAGGCATTAACAGGGCTTATGACCTGTCATTGGCTGGTTTAAGTGGCCACTTTACAAACTGTAACATTCACCATTCTGCCTATGTTTGAACATCGACATTTCCACAACTCTTCCATCTGTAGACTTTTGTGAAGTAAAAGAGCCAAAACCTTTATCACGTGCGCGAGATTCATCCATGAAATTATCCATGAAATCATACATAAATTAACCTGGTACCTGGTAAAAGGAGAAGTATAAAAATTGGAAAATTGTTTTCAGACGTTGCCTAGTCGGTGAATTAGTTCAGCCGGGTGAATCTCACCCACGTGATAAAGGTTTCACTGTGTGTAAAGTGGCCACTTAAACCAGCCAATGACAGGTCATAAGCCCTGTAAATGCCTAGACTTCCATATCCTCATCTCAAAAATCTTTTCCCTCTGTGTTGCAACAAATTTTCTACTTTGGACTATTTTAAACCCATACCTCTATCGTCATTTATCCAGGCGGATAAAGAATACAGTTCTGCGTATGAAATCGAACTGGGACCTCAGATGGCTGCTATTTTTAAGTAAAAATCTTGAATCATAAAATAGATTGGATAAGTCCGTGTAGTGTAGTGGTTGGCCTTCTATTATTTAGATCCTCGGTTCGATTTGTATAAGGATAGACGCAAAACATTAATTTTGAATGTTGTTAAAACTGCAATACTTCATTGTTCCTGGACTAGGCCCTGAAGCGTAGGACTGATCACCTTAGCTTCATTTAATAGATGATCGAAATAAGCTGCATTTGTTTTACAAACGTAGTTCCCTATGCACTGCTAGGTGCAGAAATGGGAATGATGATAATAATTACAGGTGCATTAAATTATTAATAAAATGAAAATTATTCTAGCATAATGATATCATGGTATTTTTAAACAATGTTGTGTTAAAAATGAGTACTCATAAAAAACCTTTTTTTTACTAGAAAAAGTGCACAAATTATAAGTCACAAATATTTCTGTTGAAGACTTTTTGATATTTCTATATCTGAGAATCAAATTTTCGGTTTTTCACTGTTTGGTACTAAAAATGTTAAATAAAAGAATTATGTTAGGTATACTTTTATAATCTTAATATTCAAATCAAACACTGAATTGAGTATACTGATACTGTTATTTTTTTATTAAAAAAAAAAAGCATTGGAACAAATAAAATTAGTAAACTCAAGTACGATTGTAAACTTATAGAGTCGCCCATACGGAGAAAAATCATGCTATGATTATTGACCACGAAGTTAGCTGCATATTACGGCAATATAACGGGTCGTAGGTACTTAGGTTTAAAATTGCTAATGCAAACCGAAACCGTCCACTACACGTTTAATGTTTAAACTAAAAACCAAACTAAAGTCAAACCAAAAATTAGGAACCCTTTTGTTTTATGCAATAGAGCTTAAGGACTTATTACTCTGAGATTATAATAAATATGGAGTTCTACAAAATAAACGCCGACCCAATAAATAAAAACATCTTATTTAATATATTGAAATAAAATCACTTTGTTTTAATGTACCACTTATATTTTTATAATTTGACAACCAACTAGCTTCGGCAATACTATGCCTTCTTCAGCGTTAATTACAAACTAACATAACATATATAAAATTTTCACAGTGAGGGTAGAGTAAGCGTGGCTATGGAAGTAGAGAGGAGATGGGGTTTGTGTGTGGATTTAGGGAGAGGAAACGCATTTAATATAGGACTTAATATATTACAAAGATTTATTTGATTATTAAAAATATTTAAAAAAATATTTACAGCCCTTCTAATCTCCAATATTTCTAAATAATTGTTTGTATGTAAAATTTCGATGTCATCTTCAAAGTTGAATGAGTGGCTATTTGTTAGGATACGTTCAGCGAACTCAGAAAAAATATTATTTTTAAGACATCTCATATGTTCTTTAACTCTAGTTTTAAAAGAAAGTGATGTTTTTCCTATGCAAAATGACTTGCAGTCATGGCACATCAACTTGTAAATGCCCAATCGATCTAATTTATCCGTTTTTTGTTTAGTGTTTTTTAGGATACTTCCTATATTATTGGTTGTGTAAAATGCTGGTTTTATGTCATCCGGTAAATCTTTCAAAATTTTATTTGAATAATTGTTAATGTATAAAAATCTTCTCAACGGTACATAAAAACAAAATGATTTTATTTTAATATATTATATTAAATAATAATGTTCCACAAAGTAAGTGCTACAAACATCAAAAATAAAATACACCTTCGTTCATACATTAGGAGTGGTTTTTAAATACTAGTTTTTTGAACATATTGTAGGCGTAAAACAATTAAAAATTAAATCAATTTCACAACATCATAATCATCATCATCATCATTCCCTTTCCGCACCTAATAATTCGTAGAGCACTGAATTGGTACACAAATCGCAGCGAATCTTGATCCTTTTCGTTACGTGAAGGTCTTACGTTTGAGGTGCCAGCCCAGGGATAATGAAATATTTTAGTGTGAGGATACTTGTATATTTCATGTCAACCATGTCGCGAATCGAACCCCAGACCGCTCGCAAAGTAGGCAAATGCGCTGATCATCACACCACGAGGCCGACACAACACCATCGTTTTTTTATGTCAATTGCTAATGCTTCTCAAAATCATGTTTTTTTTTTTACAACAATCTATTTAGTAACGATCATCGTATCGACTAATCTGCCGTTTTGTGCGTCATGAGACGGTCTAGAGTACGTCGCTCCTCGATACTTGACATTTCCCAAGAAGACTTAAACATAAGGACAATCGTCTTCAATTTAATGTGTTTTAAGCATAATTCTTAGTAAAAAACACTTAAAAAATTCACGTTAAAGAATCTGCATAATAAATATAAATTGATATAAGAGTATTTGTATTGTGTAGGTAAATTTGGATTCTAAATGGAAAATTTCTCCTAAATTTGTAGCAACAGAGAGAAAAAAAATTTGAAGAGGGAATATGGAAGTCTAGGCATTTATAGAGCTTCTGACCTGTAATTGACTGGTTTAAGTGACCACTTTACACACTGTGTAACATTCACCATTCTGCATATGTTTAAACGTCCACATTTCCATAAGGCTTCCATCTGTTGACTTTTGCGAAGTAAGAGAGCTGAAACCTTTATCATGCGGGTAAGATTAATCTGGCTGAACCATTTCACCTACTAGGCAACGCCTGAAAACGATTTTCAATTTTTTATACTTCTTTTTTAATCTAGTTTGTCTACAAACATTTGACTACAAACAGTTGAAAATTTTCTTGATCATTTTTAATTCGGAGTTGAGACGTTGGCGATACTGGCTACAATTTTCATGAAAGTATTCTTTGATCATCAATAATTGATTGATCTTATTTATCACTTAGTTTCAATATTATTTTGTGATTTTATTTATCTGTGTTCAGGCGGATGAAGAAAACAGTTCCGTTTGTGAAATAAAACCAGAACCCTGGACGAGTGCTTTCGACTCGGCGGCTGTTCTCAGGTAAAAATCCTGAAAAGGGAAATCGAATGGATAAGTCAACGAAGTGTAGTGGTTAACGCGTTGGCCTACCATTCTTGAGATCCTGTTTTCAATTCCTAGCTGGGTGGATATGCTATATTGAGTTTAATAGGTGGTTCGTTCTACCCTGCAATATTTTATTGTTCCTGGACTTTTACGTGCAGCGTAATACTGCTCACCTCACCTTCTATGTAACAAAAATGATCAAGATACGCTTCAATTGGAGTGCAGATCAGTACCCTATGCAATACTGGGTGCCGATAATGAAATGATGATGATGATAGTTTAAAAAAAAAAACATTAGACAATCGCGAGAAAACTGATTAAAAGTGAATAAATTTCAGCGATAGTAGGCATGAAAATAACAAAAAATATAATTTGTCTCGTATTTAGATATTATTTTATTGAGAAAATTGGCTTTGACAGAACTGACACGGAAAATGTTTCTGAACTCTGAAATTCAGTTTTTCTTCGCTGTACAAATTGACACAACATATGTCGGGCTCGTACATTTTTTGTCCACGTACCAATATAATATGACCGAGTCAAACTGACCTACATAATTCCGATGAAGAAAGTAATAAAACTGTACGCCGAAGATATTCAAAAGCGCCACAAAGTTGTATTATATCCTTTGAACTTTTTTCATTTAAAAAGCTTGTTTGTAATGGTTCACATTGTGCGTTTGAGACGAGCTTTCTAATATTTTCTTGAAGTTTTATGCTGGGACTGAACAATAAATTTAGTAACGAAAATATTTATCCGAGGTCAATGTTTATATTGCAGTGAGAGCAGCCGTTTTTTGGCATATTTCAGTTTGAAGAATTATACAGTATGTACCTACCAATTAAAGAAATCACATAATCTATTACATATGGGAAAAAAGAATTGAAGAACTATGTATATTGATTGTGGAATGGAAAAAGTTCCTACATTTAGCCAACTTGGCAGAAGAGGTAATGAAAGTTTTTTTTTATTTATTTAAAAATCTTATTTAACATTTTTATTTTAATACAATAAAAACAAAAAAAACCTTAATTAGCTTTTCTGTAAAGCTGCTTCACGTCGCTTGGGAACTTTTTCTTTTCCACCGTCGATATTAAAATCTTGCCACTATGAATCTTGTACATATTTTGCGATTACATCCGTATTTTTCGTTTGTTAAAATAAATAAAGGTTATTACAATTAAAGAACTGTCAAAAATTTAACCACCCTTTTGAATTAATGTCGTGAAAAATATAAAAGCAGTTTTTGCTTCAGAAAATTCAATCAATTCTGATCTTCAAAATGAAAAATGCAAAGAAAAAAACTGTTTTCTTATTTTACTTGCCAGACTGTTTAAATTAATGCAGTTTTGCGGTTAGTAGTTCAGGAAATCATATATAAAGTAAAAAGCTTAATAGGTACTGAAAGAAGTCCAATAATTCGTAACAGTTCAACCTGAGGGGAAAACCCACCTCCGCCCACAGCTATTATAGATTTTGAGGAACTCTCTATCAGCCACGCTTTTTTAACGATTTTGTTTTCTTTTTTTGTATATTTTTAACTAGTGGTTTTCATCAAAATCAGATTTTCATCAAAGGCAGAGAAAATGCAACAGTTCCGTTACAAAATGGTTTTCGTTGCGTTTATAACGTACCTACACTTAATAAGATATGTTTCAAAGTCCTTAGTCATGTAGTATATTTAGTTTCACGTAATTTACAGAAATGTGCATTGAATTATCCACTTTTCATGCGTTATGTAGCACTTAAAACTATTAATGGAAGATGGCCGTAATTTTGAGATCGCGTAAATAAACATAATCTAGGCGACCAACGCCGACGATTGACGCTTGGGTGTTGACATTTCTTAAAAAGCTGCCACTGATATTACGTCAAGACACGTAGTTAGTGGTTACTAGTACTGGTTACCCACTGCCCACTGCCCACCTGTCGGATGGGTTCGACTATTATACCTACGCGTACCTATATGGTATCTTGAAAATCTTGGCGATTTGTTTTTTTTATATTTCACTAAGAAGTCACACTTCATGTTCAAATTATTATCCATCGAAATCTCAAAACTAAATGTTATAAAAGCGGAAGCCCACAGGCGCGAAGAAGAGAAAACTTGGGTCAAAGCTTTCCTGGCATCCGCAGCACGCGTCCAAGCCAGGTCCACCGTCGTCCGAGAATCGGCAGCTCTGACTGATTGCCTCGGGATCTCCACTGGAGTGGCGCAAAGCTGCGTCCTCGCACCGTTCTTATTCATTAAAGTAAATCAATACTACCTGACCGAGGTATAGAATTCAAGTGTGACTTTGAGTATGCATACGATAAGGTACTTACGGATACGGTGAAAACTCTATTAGTGATCTTTAGGAAATTGTTGACATACTGCTGGAAAAATCCACTCATCTGGGTCTTAATATTAACACAGAAAAGGCCTAGGTGGGCAACAAATCCTGTCCCCACCTTGATCACACCTTTTAATACTTGGGAGTTCACAAAACTGAAGATGGTGACATGCGCAAAGAGTTCGCGACTCGCCTAGAATTAGCTGGGGCAACTTTCGACATGATACCTGCTGTTTGCTACTCTAGTCTATACTCGGTCAAAACAAAATGGAGATTGTTCAACTATTTTATTATGCCAATAATACTCCAAAATGGGTGCGAATTGCGAATCTTGGTACCTTACCAAAACTCAAAGCACCAAACTTTTGCGTTTTGAGAGTAAGTGCTGTAGATGAATATTAGGAATAAGGTTGTTCGATTTCATTACCGTCATTGAAGTTAGAGAACGGACGCAGCGGCCTCCTATAACGAGCGTTGTAGATTATAAACGGTTGTATTAATCTCCAATAGAGCAGCGAAAAGAAAATAAATGTATTTTGCGATAGCACCGAAAGGGCGATTATATCATCACGTTGATGTACGTTTATGGCAGTGTGCGGATTGGCGCGATGCAATGGTTGCATGGGTCATTCTGGACTCTTCTCTCCCAATTCGATCCGCCGGCGTCACGAGGAGAAGGCGTATTAATGGCATTTTTCTAACATGGCGGCTTGGCGAATAATGTAAAAATAAAATTCGCTATCGAGATACGCGCGGGGCGAGGCTATTCCCGTCACACGCCGGCCAACGAGGGCAACAAGCAACAACTGAACACATGACGGAACGCGCCACGCGTCGCGAAACTGACGGAACACAGACTATAATATTATTATTTGCCAAAACCCACACGAGTGCTATTCATTTATCAGTGGACCATCATCATCACTCCCCTATTTGCACCCAGCGGTGCATAGGACTCCAATCGCAACGTATGTTACATGGAAGTTTAGGCAATCTGTCTCATGCTTCAGGTACCAGCCCAGGGACAAGGAAATATCGTCGCGTCGTGTTGACCTAACTTGTAAATCTCGAAAATCCCAAACATATTTTTTTCAGGGGAGAGTAAGGAATTTTTTTATGTATATTAAAAAAAAAATTAAACAATAAATGTACAAATTTTTCGAACGTATCGATTATTTTAAGTTCTAACAGATAACGCCAAAATATCAATTTTGACCATTTGTGGACTTAGGCGTTTTCAAGGTAGAGTGATAATATTGCAGTTCTAAACGCCATTAAAATAAATATTTCACATCGAACCTCCCAAAAATCGAACCTAGGACCTCGAGAATGATAAGCAAACCACTACACAACGAGGTGAGCTAATCTCCATTCAAATCCCTTATTTAAGATTTTTACCTAAGAGCACCCATCGAGTCAAAAACACGCGTCTAGGGTTCTGGTTCTATTTCTAAGACGGAACTGTATTCTTCGTTCGCCTGGACACAGAAAGAAATAATTTTAAAATTTTCAGTTATTACAGCAATAAAATTCCCTATTCCCTTATCTGCATCTCAATTAGTAGACCAAATTTAATGTATGTATTAATTCACCGCCCTATGCAACATATTTTTCTTCTTCTTACATCCGCTCCAAAGTGGAGCATGTGGACATCATCAGACGTCTCCAGGAGACCCTACCACCAACCAGTACTTTTGTAAATATAGTATATTACTACACTACGAAACTGATCTATTTCCACATTATTTCTTTTTGCAGGATTTTTACCGAAGAGAAGCTATCGAGTCGTAAACAAAAGGCCGGGCAGATTTTTCATTTGGAACTGTATTCTGCATTCCGCCCTGACACGGGATATTTAATTTACGTTTAGAATAATTATTTGTAAGAAAACTTTAAATGAGGAAGTTCAGTGGTTTTTAAATAAACTATTAAACTAAGCCAAAAAAATATACATTTTTATGTTTTATAAGTTTTGTCATTTTACATATTACTCCGCTAGTGACGTCACTATTTGTCATCGGTGAGTTGTCCTGACATTTAAAAGTAGAACCCCTGTAGCATCTAATTATACCCAAAGTTAAAAAAAAATTGGAAAAAAGAAATCTATCACGACACATAGCAACCAAAAATCATTTTTATTATTTTTTTCATACATTTTTCAGAAACTTCCCAGTGCTATTAAATGCTCTAATTTTACAGCGTGTAAGAAAACATGTTTTATATCCCATTTTCCGTAGCACTGAACTTACCCATTCGAAAGCTTTCTGAGGGAAATTTCGAGAAAAGAGTCCTGCTGTGGACTATTTTCTTCTTTTATACATTCAATCATACAACCGAGCGTTTTAATAATATGTGAAATAGAACCCTGAAAAAGTATTTTCGATTCGATGGCTGTTCTTAGTTAAAAATCCTGAAAAAGGAAATCAATAAATCCACCTGGTAGTGTAGTGGTTGGCGCGTTTGCCGACAATGCTTGAGGTCCTAGATTTGATTCCCGGCAGGGTGGAGGAGAAAAATTGGTTTTAAAGGTGGTCCTACACTGCAATACTCCATTATGACTGGCATATAAAGCCTAAGACTACCTTGCATTTAAAAAATATCTAGATTTCTCCGTATTTATAAGCATAATTTTTTTCCTAATTATTAACAATCTTACTGTTTTTTATTTCTTATTTTAAACGTGGATGTATTTTATTATTCTTCCGTATCTTTTTCTTGAATGCCACATTAAAATAATTATCATATTTGCTTAATCCATTCTAATGTATACCTTTTCTTTTTTTGCGTTATCATATCAATATGAATCAGTGGGTAAAAAAAAATGATGTAAAATAACGGTATTTAGCTATACGAGTAATTAGTTTATCGAATTTAGATCTATAAATATTTAATTTTCTGATTGATTTAGTTAGTTACGTAAGCACTTAATAACAAAAAGATAAAATAATCAAGTTTGGAAAGTAATATTTTTTAGGGTAATCATCCTCGTAACTTGTTGTTCCGCCACCTTTTAATGGATAATCACCATTAAAATTCATCAATCTTCATTAATGTACAGCCCGAAGTCCAGACACATTATTAACTACAGAATGACCCATTAAATTTACTGTATGCTCGTGTTAGAAAATCTTAATATCTACATTGTACAAATTCATAAGTATTCCATCATAAATTTAATCCATTTCCCTTCATGTGTACATTTGAACACATATTTTATTGTCTGCATTATTCATAATATTTAAGTGTTTGCTGTACCGTCTGAAAATTGCTTCACGTATCTAGTTTATCATTTGTTGTATGTCTTTCTAATTTTGATATATTTACTTTTGAGTTTAAATCATCTAATTACTATCAAATTATAGGAAAATCACAGTAAGTTTGCATTGATAACGTTCTACTCAAATAGTATACCTACTAGAGGAAAACGAAAAATCAAAAGCGTTATTAAAACAAAATCGTTAATGACATCTGGACAAAGATAGAATGAAAGTATAAAAACATTATTGAGGTTAGGTACTAACTATTTTCTCATTTTTTAGAAAGTTATACTAAAACTACAAGAACTGATTTTTTCTGACGTTTAAATCAAACATTAAATTATAAGCCTAAAAATAAATCTTTAGGTAAACGATAAAAAAAAAACTGTGAATGTTCATGTCAAGAATTTAGGTGTTTTGAACTGACATAAATAATAACACTTTTAATAAGAAAAAATACCTGTATTTATGAATGTTAAAAATTTAGTCCAATAATGTATTATCACCTGGCGACGATACAAGACGAATAGCTCTCGCGATGGCATCCCTTCAGGTGCAGATCTCTGATCACGTGTGCGGTATGGTAAGATGGACCCGGGGGCAGTATAGTTCATCTATCTGTCACCTTTTTCTCAACTGCTAGTCCAAGTAGTTTGCCGAGATTGTTCCGATACATTGAACATGATGCATGCAGCATGCTGGCGCTGTTGCTTCATACATATACTATACATATCATTTCAGGTGCCAGTATAGACTAGACGCTAGGCACACAATACTAAGAACATGTTTCGCAGACAATCGTATGTGCCAAGATACCTAGCTAATAATGAGATACGGTTGCAACGGTGCGCAGTGGTAGAGAACTTGACTTCTTGCGCACTATTTGAGTGTCTGATCGAAATAAAACCGGTCAGGTCAAAGCTAACGCACAATAGCTTCTAGCTATATGCATACACGACAGTGACGAGCGGTGATTTTTTAAATAGGTAATCTACAAAAAATTATCATTAATTTGTACCTACATTGAAGTACATAATATTTAAGTAATATAATTACAAATGGCTACTTTTTCTGTGGTTCTGTGAAAATCAACTAAGACGAAATAGGTAGCTTTATTTAACACTATTTTAATACAAAACTTGTACGAAAGTTTATTTAAAAATACCACAATGACATTCAGCAGATATTTCCATTATGATTGAAATGTCAACACTGATCACTGGCGATTCCTTTTAAAATGAATAATGCCAAAAACGGTCACTTCGAACGCCACATGTCCTATGGACCACTATTCGCCTATGTGATAGGTAATATGTCAACGATATCCCATCAAAGAAAAATAGTCTTTCGGAAATTATGTTCAAAATACTAGTTTCGAAGCAGAAAATAATAATATTTGTAGTCTGCAAGCTTGTTTTAGTACTAAAAAACCGCGACTGAATTAAAGATGTAAAATATAGTGTACTTTTCTGTGTGGAGAAATAAGCTGAGATAATCGGCTGGTTTTATCATTTACTGAGAACGGGCTGGGCGCACTTTAAAGATATTTTTTGCAGATATAAACGGTGGTGGTGATTTTATAGTAAAAACCAATTATTGAATTTATTTTCCTCGGGTAGATATACTATAATGGTAAGCTGTCGCCCCCGATACTCGACATTTGTATGCTATAATTTCTATATAATATTCCTCATCATTTAAATAGAGAGACGAGACGTTTGCTTAACTTACCCCTTTGCTCGTAGATCTCCGTGTCGACGTCGCGCGTTGGCGTTGGCGTCAGAGTCACACAGAAGATAAAATCATTTGTGTAGAGAAGATTAAAAATTTTATGGTGTTTAATAATATTTTAAACATGGTTTTTAGTTTTTCGAATGGCGTTCATATACAGCATAACTAAAACGTACAATAAAATACGTTAGTATATCACAATATATTATGTTGTCTTTAAGCTTTTCCAAGAAAAGAGATTTTGTGTTTTCCACTTCAATCCATAGTTATGGGTTATAAGGTTTTTTTTTTAGATTTAAAATTAATAAAGAAAAATTCTTGTTATATAATGGCTTTTTTTAAAACTTTGTGGTGCATTTTTAATTAATAGGTTGTTGTATTGGCTTATTAATAATAATACTAACTACCAGCTAAAAACATTTTTTTTTTCTTTTTATTAAAAAAAAAAATATTTCTTTACAATTTTTTTCATTACATTTTTGTTACATAATAAATCACTTAATTTATAAAAAGAAAATAATAGAATAAGGGCTATTATGGGCGAACTTTTCAGAAAATTTTACGTGTTTTCTTTCGTAATAGATCTACGGAATGTAAATATTAAAATGGCGCAATTTAACTGATTAACATGGCATGTATTTAACCCGATTGAACCAGAGCTCGAGTAGTGAACAGTGAACGCGCGTGAAACCGCAGCTAGTTGTTACAAAGATGAAAAAATTTTGAATTTGAGTAAATACTAAAGAACATTACTAGGCGCCAACATTTTGGAACACATCAATGTTCATTAGAAAAGGACAGATCCCTTTGCGTAATGGATGTATTAAATAGTTTATAGCATACACATATACATTTTGTTGCACAACACTTGGCTGTTACTTCCGAAGATAATATTATGCTCATTGACAAATGGCCTTCAGAAGACTGACAAGAACTAATAGCCAATTATCTATTAATGTAATACTTCTATAAATATATCTGCCGTAATTATTACCTCTACTCTTCAGTAGACTTCAATTTGTGGTTCCAATTATTATCGAGCGACGAAAATTCTTTTCTTATATGGACATTTTTAGGAATTGCTATTTACGGAAATATTGTGAGATGTGGGTTGCCAATTTATTTTTGTTTTGTTTATTGTTTGGACGCTAGCCCACGAGAAAAAATTCTTTACGTGATGCGAAAATAGCGTCGTGTAATTTATAAATTTCGTATTTTTAAAACACATTTTTCAATCAGTATCGGTGTTTACATATTTTACAAATCTGCCAAGTTTAAAATATGCTTTTTATCTCTCAGATTGTGTACAACTACAATAAACAAGATGGTCTTTCGTGGTTATTCCATAATGAGAATAGAACCACAAGTTCCAAGAATATCACCGCGCTGAGGAATTTCTTATTTGGTTTATTATTATAGTTGAGAGTTGAATGCGAGTTGAATCGCTTCTTAAAATTACGCGAACATCTAAATTTAGCCTAAAAATTTACGATAATGACACTAGAACACGCGAAGATGGCAGGATCAATATAGCAGTTCTACATAGTTATTCAGACTTCTTCAGCGGGTTTCGCGCTCTTTGCGCTCTACTGTTTTAACCCCTCTCACAAACTTTAAAAAAAACATGACATCGACGTAATATTAATTATACGTTATATTAACTTTTGAAATAATTTATTGTACTGATGAAACGGATAGTGGTTTGGCCGGATACCGAATATTCGGCGAGCCCCTAAGCTGGATAGCCGGATATAGAATTTCTCTCATAGTCAAACGAAACTTTTAAAAATATTTTCATGATATATTTAACCCTTATACTGCTAAACAACGATATATCGTTGTTCTTAATCCCTATCATAAAGTTCTAACTAGACTGATGCTGACGTCATAATCCCCAAAAGGGTAAATGAATTCGGGAACTGCTTGTTGCACTTAACCGTCAGTGGTATAAAACATTTTCAAAACATAAAAATTACTTATTCGACGGATTATTATTCAGTTTCGTACCTATTTCAGCCCTACGGAAAATTTAATACAAAAAATGTTTTCTTAGGCGCGGTGAAACTTCGAGCATTAAATTGTACAGGAAAGTTTCTTGAAAATTAATAAAAAATAATATAAAATATTTTAATAAAAACGAACTGCTTTGAACGACGTCACTTGTTTATATGAATCAACCAATGATAATAGGGTTGTGGAAGATTTCCGGTTTGCTAATCGTCAATGGAGTAATCGACAGAACAAATCAAGAAGAAGCGGAAAAGAACTTGCGACGTCACACGCGGATTAATTTCGGAAATACAAAACTTTAAAAAATCGTAGCGCTGATAATATGATACATAAAAATTGAAAAAAAAGCTTTGTTTAGTAGTTTATTAATAAATATATTTTTTTTTTTAAACAACTAAATTTCATTATTATACATTTATTTATGATGTTTAAATTTGCAGTGCTTTTAAAAAAAGAGAAACGACTAAACACAGGAAACTTCTAGCTAGCCGGGAACGGAAACAGGGATTTTTTTACATTGCAAAAACAGTGAAATAAAAAATAAATCATTTTAATATTTAGAATTTTTAATCACTTATATGATATTTGAGAAAAATAATTATATTCTGTGTCTTCCCTGCTATTATACCCGATCCAGTGATTACAAAAATATTAATGTATTTCCGTAATGAATAACTAATTGAATACTTTACCTTTAATATAATAACTCTTATCTAGTAAGGTCCCTATATCACCGGGAAACCCCGTAATTAAGAATATAAACAAATAAGTAAAGAGCCATAAAATATAAAAATAATTCACCATGGAACCTAAATGATTGCCAATTAGGACGTTTGAATATTATAAAATCATTTGTTGATTTATTATAATGGGTACCTACAGTAATGTGAAATTTAAATGTTTTAGCTTTTCATTAGGTAGTAATTATTACTCTACAAACAAAACGTAATTATTACTATACAAACTCTATTCTAGAAACTATTCTACAAACAAAACGTAATTGTGGTAAATAAAGTATATCAGCTCGATCTTGATCCAAAAATATTTCAGAAATGCTTCTTCGATTTTGAGCTCTTCATAAGAGTCATATAAACTATCATCACTATCACTTAGAAGTTGATCGTTATTGTCGAATTCACTTTCGGAATAGGTTGAGCTGCTAAGCTTCCGAGTTTCTAGGTGAGGTATTATTATTTCTATATCACTTTTAATATCCGTTATCATTTTGAATGATATACTTTGTATGTTTATTCACAATAAAAAGGACCCTTTGCAGAGTTAACTTGTCAGTTAGAGTAATAAAGTAAGATTAAAAATATATATAAATGTACACAATATGTAATTTACCACAGCTGTTTGTAATTTCAGCAACTGTTTATCTCGCTCAATCCATTATGCGTGAACTAGCTATTAGTGAAACGGAATATTTTTCTTGGAAGTGATATCAATTTCTGAGACAGTTGTACGAAAACATTATTTTTTAAATTAAAATTATATTATAACATCTACCAAGAAATAACATCACTTCTAAGTACATTTACCCGTTATCATGAAGTTTCAATCTAAATAACTCCACACAAACATTTGGACATACTCAAAATATTGTTGATCGAAATAATTTGCATAAAAAAAATATTTTTAAAGTATTTTTAGGCATTACCTAGGAGGTGAAATAATTTATCCAGATGAAACTCGCCGAATTCAATAAAGGTTTCAGCTCTTTTAGTTTGCAAAAGTCAACAGATGCAAGAGTTGAGGTAATGAAAAAATAATCGTGAATGGTGAATATTTCGCAGTGCGTAAAGTGGCCATTTAAAACAGCCAATGAAAGATCATAAGTCCTGTAAATGCCTAGACTTCCATATTCCCTTGGCAAAAATGTGTTCCCTCTCTGTTGCAACAAATTCCAAGATACATTTTTCCTCAAATTTTGTTTAGCATGCATTGATGGAAGTGGTAGGTTTGATAATAAGGGCACTTTGCCCCGCAATCAACAAAAAAACCACCATAATACTGTCGTTTCAATAATAACTATTAAAACAATGCGCCTTGAGATTGCTGTGCTAGATCATTTTTGTTTGTTTTTATTTTCGATTAAGAAAGGGTTTACAACCGCTGTACGAGAATGTGTTGCGGGCGGCACGAGTTGTCCATCTTGCTCACTCCACTGTGCTTGAATTAGATATTTATGAAATGGAAGATTTTTCTTGGAATTGCTATTAATTTTTAAAACAGTAGTGTGTTTGGAAAACAACGTATTCGATAAAATATTTTTTAAATGTATTAATAATAAGATTTCTGATTAGATTCTTGAAAAACTGCGTAGCAGTGTAAGGGTTAAATTACATTCAGAATTAAAGGGGATGTAAACACCAACATGTCCGAACATGCACTAAAATAAGGTAAATAATATTTAGGGATATGTTGCATAGGAAGTTGATGTTGATTGGGAAGGAGAGGGGTTAAGAGGTTAAAAGTTACACTTTTGGTTTATTTTAAATAAAAAAGTGGGATATATTGAAAAAATATTTTATTTTCTCTTAGGGGAATATTATTTTTCTAAATACTTTTCAAAAAACTTTACTATCTCAAATTAAACCTGAAATAAATAAAAAAACTACGCTGTTTCGCTAATTTATTTTACTCTAAGTTAGTTCTCTAGTTCGTCACCTTTTTTTTTAAAGCGTAATATTAAATTTTTTAACCCTCGTTTGAGTGTAATGTTTACGACTACCAACAAATAATAAAAATATACTAAAATAATTTTTTTAAATAAAGTTCTGAATGCTTGAAGGTCGAATTTTGGAAAAAATTTCAATAAAGTATAAAAATTGACATATCTCCCAAACTATAAAACTTAAGCTAAGGAAAGTGAGGTCCAATAATTAGCAAATGACATCCTCTATATGCGAATGCTATGGCGAGCTCAGTTCCAGTCAATCTGTATAATAAACATGTTAAAACAAGAACAGTTTTTAATGAAAATTATGATTTTTTTATGTTAACATTTCTGTTTCTATTATTATATGTTTATTTGTTAAAAAAATAGTACTTACTTCGTATCATATGATCTAGCATCTTTTTCTGGCAGTTTGTAATAATGTGTAGCCAAATCTCTCGTGATTACAAGGCCCATAGTTTTAAGAATGTTTTTAAACCATTCTGCATATTGCACTGGAACTCCACAAGAAAATCGACAGCTCCAGTCTATCTTCTTAGTTCTGAGAAGAGCATCTCTCAACTTGTCAGTTTTAGAATTAAACATGAAGACAGTGAGATAAAATGTGCTGATACCCTTGAACATAATACGAAAATATTAGTTATTTATATTTCATTTATATTCATGAGCAGTCTCACGTTTTAGGAACAGTAAAAATGTTTGCAGAGTAAAATCAGCTTTCTAACCAACGCTCACCGCTCACCTTACCAAGGCCGCGATTATGAACGGCTGTCTACGTAACTACACTGTCTCAGTATCAGGCAAAGAAGAAACATTCACGTTCTATCACTTCTTCACAATTTTTTATATTTTTTTTATTGTATTTATAAATCATATAACACAAAGTATTTTACAAGTAAAATACGTTGAATTACATTCCCAGGAGTTACAACAGCTCAATTTGGGACATAAATAATATTAACATTTCGAAAATAATACATATTGAGAACAACAAAAAAACAAAGCAAGTTTAGCATCTTTATAACTAAATTTATCACAGCTATAAATACCGCCAAAAACCTTTTCTTACACAAGCAGAATAAATATATTAAAAAAAAAACGCCTTTAAGAATAAAAAAAAGTAGTGAATCTACTAAGGGAGATAAGGTCATTAACATCACATGCCATGCAAATGATGCTGCCATAGTGATGATGAGAACATATCCATCTCAGTTAGTAAACATCTGGATGCCTAAGAAATGTCGTATAGTAAAATGAACACATGATTATTGAAAACATAATTCGGTTATACAAAACGTGTGTCAGACCAAATCATGGTGTATACAACAGAGGCGAGGATAGATAGTGAGAAAATAAAAAAATACAAAAAACCAAATAGAAAAACCAAATAACTGCTCAGAACGTCAGAGATGAAAGTACTAAAGGCAATCGCAGGGAAACCCAAAAGGGGCAGAATCTAGAGTCAAGAAGTTAGACGGAATTGCGATACCTAGTGCATAGTAAATAGATTATGGAGATTTTACGTCAATAATTCCATTATTGAACAGCTCTAAAATCCCCTATACCATTGCCCACGAGATCCCGGCAATATTTTTAATAATCTCACTCGCCTATTTATCTGAGAGAGCTATTCCACCCTCTATCACAACATGGACTATCTCTCCGTTTTAGTAACGAGAGAACACTTTCAATACCCTTTCTTCGCTCTAATTTTCTGCCTCCTCTTTCAGAGTAGTAGCTGCTCGATTGTGGAATAATCTACCCACCATCTAATGTTAAAAACGCTTCACTATTTACATTTAAGTCAAGATTAAAATGTCACTATCTATTTATTTAAATTGTTTCTTTATCCTTTTTCTTTCCTTCCCATCCCCTCTCCTCTCTTCATAGTACAAAGTTAGTTTTATGTATTTTTTATTTTGTTAATCTTTGTTTTTAATTTTGTATAAAATCGTAAGGTTCAATATGTCCATGTACTTGTAATTTTCTCAAACTGAACGGTTTGGGTAGGTTGGAAGAAATTGCCTTAAGGCAATATGCCCGCCCTTATATGTATATAAATTGTATATGTATATAATATATGAAAAAATATCTGCATCGGTATACACTGAGACGGTAATACTAATATCGATATTTATATCCGAAAGTGTGTATATTTGTGAGAAATCTTAAAGTATCTTCGTCGGTAACCAGTAATTGAACATGTTTATAAAAAAAATGTAAATATATTATTTTTATCATACTGAAAACTTAATTTTACTTTGTAGATAAAATTGAAGATAAATTTTAACTTCCCATCAGAATACGTATCCAGGAGTCGAACCCAGAAAACGCGTGAACCATTGCACTACGAGGCGTACTTATCTCCACTTCGTTTACTTTTTCAGGATTTTTGTAAATATAAAAAAAAATAAATTTAAAGGAAATATTTGCGTTCTTATGATTAACATAAATATTTAATTTTGAGGGCCATTTTTAACGAGTTGTAAATAACTCACTATTAGAAAATGGGAATCGAGTTAGGGTAGAGTGGGATTCGAACCACAGACCTTTGGTCCGTGAGTCCGAGACACTAGCCAAAGGACCACAACCCGATTTTGATATTAACAATCGAGTATAGACTTTCAAATATAAGTATCAGAAAATTAATTAAATTCAATATTATTTCATAAATTTTACGTAAAGACTATGGATTAAAAATAAAATATGAATTTCAGATAACTTGAAAATTCTAGAAATGAAAAAAGCGATTCGTAATAAGAAAAAAAAATAGCAAAAAAAACAATATTTCCTTCAGTCCACTCCTGTCTAGTTTTGAGCGTATTCATAGCACATTACCATCCTTACAAGACAAAAATACTTGAGTTATTAGTTCCATACACAGCATAATACTGATATAATAAAATTAGATAGAATTCATTAGTTAAGTATACCTTAATAAAAAAGCTTGTATAGCTTTGAAACCGGTCGGTAGAAAAAAATTAAATATTTATAAATTTATTTCATACCTTTTCTCCAAACGATACAATTCCATTTTTTATATCGCCACCAGGACAACACACTTGGAAGTCGGTTCCCTCATCTTCTTTTTCCTTCCATGTTAACCTGGTTTTGATCCAGCAATATATGGGGATACTTCGTGGCCACTCTTTCTTCAGAGCGCATTCTAACTCCGTCCAATTCTGATCTAAATCTATGGTACACAAGGCGTCTTTAACCGCCATTTCAAAATACTGTGTATTTTTAAAATCAAAGAAGTTAACTTAACTTAGCGTTACAAAATGAAAACTAACTAACACAAAGATAATTATCTGCACAAATAAAGGCGACCATTTTTATATTTTTCTTTTCCAGTATCTTTTTTCACAATAGTGTTTTCTGAATCGATGACTTAAAGTTATTATTCGAACATTCAGAAAACTACGCAAAATAATTGCTTTAAGTTAATTTTGTTGTAATTAAGTAATTCAAACGATTTTCGCCAATCTTATCGAAACGTATCTCAGGTCACAAGACACAAGTTTATATTAAACTGATGTTAAAAGTTTATCTCTTACAAGATTGTTATTATATTAATACTGTCGTACAAATGACCAATGAACGATATTTGCTATTTCTAAATTCATGATATTTACTGGAGACGGGACACTGGACCATAGAATTAAGAAAAGTCGAGAAGGAGCGTAGAATTATATTTGAATACATCGGACTGTGTCCGAAACCCCACACTATGCCCCATTTTTGCCGCGCGCATTCGTGGTGTCATTGGTAATGTTGTACGATGGGAAAAAATATAATCATAACACAAATGTAAGGTAAAAAAGCAATCTATTAATTTCTCTAAAATTATATTGTGCACGCGGAAATATTGATTGATTGATTTTTTTATTTTTTTTTATTATTAAAAAAAGAAATATTTGCGTTCTTATGATTTACCCAAATATTTAATTTTGAGGGCCATTTTCAACGAGTTGTAAAAAACTCACTATTAGAAAATGGAATCAAGTTGGGGTAAAGTGGGATTCGAACCACAGACCTTTGGTCCGTGAGTCCGAGACACTAGCCACAGGACCACAACCCAATCTTTGATTGATAAGAGTAATTGAATTAATGAACTTTGAACTTAAAATAAAAAACAAATTTTATTTGATGTTTTAAAGATAATTTTGGTCAAATGTTCACCACAGAGTTGTTTAGTCCGAGGTCCAATTTTCATTAGTTCTCTCATTAGATGAGAAAAGTAGGGTAACAAAATTTACTACCATGACAACACTAACGAAATGTCCATTTTGATTTCTTCGACAATCTGACAGATAGAAAAATAATTTAATTTTCAAGTAATGTATTTGCTACTTACACATTCATTTGCTAATTACACATTAAATGTGGTCCCATCCTGTTTGTTTAAGATCTTAGCAGTATTTCTACACTTTAAAGGGATACAACACGGCATAGATGCATTCAAATCAGGAGTTGCGTACTGAGCGTTGTCTACAAATAAACTAATGGGTCTAAACGTAAAACAACTCATTTATGAGTAGTTTAGTCGCCTTCTGTTTGATGCTCGTATGCGGTTTCTGGACTATTTTTAATTCTATGCACTGGACATGTCATTTGAGTGAAGCTAATATTTTAAATCGATTTTCGGCATTTTAAAAAATACAATAGATATTCTGGATCTTTTTTATCTCCTAGACCCTAGAGAGTGATTAATTTAAAGAATTTCATTATTTTAAAGTGACGAGAATTTGTTTAACATAAGGGTCACACTGATGACGTCAAATGGTGTGCAAAACTGTTTCGAAAACGAAAATAAAACTAATTCGTTTTGGTCAATTCGACTTAATTAGTGTTTTGGGTAATGCTAGAGGTCGCAATAATGTTCTAAATGAAAATTATCATGTTTGAGTTCACGTGTTCATATTGTTTGATGTTAAATCATCAGTGTGGCCATTATGTAATGCAAAGTCTCTTCACTTTAAAATAAAAAAATAATTCTTCAAATTAATCACTCTCTAGGGCAGTGGTCGCCAAACTCATTAGTCAAAAGAGCCAAAGATCAGAAGTACGACAAATAAGATTCGTTTTGAGAGCCAAATTTATTTTCGTTTGAAACTATTTTTTCTTGAAACCCTTCACATCCTATTATGCAGCAAAGATCTCCATATTTACTCTCTATTTTAAGTAAAAATTTATTAAATTGCCAATATTAGTAGATATAATGCTTCTATATTGATTTATTATTTACGTAAAACATTTATTTAAGAAACTAACTATATATATCTCTCATTAAATACGTTTTTTATTATTTTTATTTTTAATATTTTCCTTTGTATCTTATTTTGTTAACATATTTAAGATGTTTATTTTAAAAGGTACTTTTAATTTTCAATGATTGTTTTTTAGATATAAAATTATTATTTTATTGTATTATTTATATAAACTGGGTGTTCTTTAAACCCTGTCACATCTGAAACCACGATAAAATAAATTTTTAGAATAAACATTAAAAAAAACAAATGGTTGCTTACTTATGCCAGGGTGAAGTAAGGAGAGGGGAGGGGGGAGTCTGATACACCATCAACCACATGGCCACGCCCCCCTCGCTTCTCCCCTGCAGAAGTAAGCTACCATTTATTTTTTTAAATATTTTTTTTTTTTTTTTAATCTGTCTTCTAAATATTGTATAAATATGCTAATATGTCTTCTTGCCCATACTGATCATCGTGGTTTCGGATGTGACAGGGTTTAAAGAACACCCTGTATATCTTTTTTTCTGTCTTTCTTCTTAATACTATTTTAAATACTTCAGCATCTTAAACAAAATAATACATGTTCATTATTTTATATTTATATGTGTACAACATTATGATTCATGGGTATGATAATGAGTAAGTTCAGTGCTACGGGAAATTGGGTATAAAAATGCTTTCTTACGCGCAGTAAAAATCAGTACATTACTCGGCAAATTGTACGGCAAAGTTTCTTGAAAATGTATGAAAGAAAAACGAACTACTTTCTTAAATGACGGCACAAGTTCTTCGAACCAACCAGTTATATAGTGTTGTGATAGATTTTCGGTTTGCGGGAATCTAAGTCACCAATCAACAGAACTCATCCAAGTCACACGCGGAGTAATTACAAAACTTTTTAAAATCACAGTGCTGATAACAAATACTATTTAGTTTAGTTTGACTCATAAGACAAATAATAAAAAAAATAAAAAAAAGTTCCTTCCCGATAGAAATTTTTTTATAAGAAAAAAACGGGATTTTTATTTAATGAAAAAATTGTTTTCTTTCTACGTAGGTATTTGAAAAATGAGCATAATAAATATACATATTTTTTAAACGTTTTATTCCGGCACAATATAATATAATTTGTTATGTTAGCTCGAACTAATATTAAAAATACAAGTACATTAAAATTAATATTACATATTTAAAAAAAAAAAAAAAAAAAAAAAGTACCATCATTCTGTTTCACATGGCAAATAATGTAAATATATGTCTATAAATATGTACCTTATTTGACAATAAAACAGTCGTGTCCCAAAACCGCTCACCATATTCATTTTTATTTATTAATTTTACACAAAATACACATACACATACACATTTTTATAGCGTCTTTAGATCGTATTCGAGCCAATTATAGGAGCCAGCATATGTGAATCCTAGATCCTTGCACAGATTTTCAGAAGCCGTGTTCCCTGGCACAATAAACAGCAGAATATCTTCTCCATCTTCAGCCACCTTCTTGCAAATTGCTTTCACAACCAGCTTTCCAAAGCCTCGTCTCCTGTACCTTTCGTCTGTCTGCAGAATGGCCAAGTCACTGTACTCATATTTGATGACCCAGCTGAGGAGTTGATGGTCCTGTTTCGAGAAAATTCCCAGGCCATAATTTAGCCTGATGCACTCCGAAAGTAGGTTTTCAGAACCTTCAAATCTGTGTTGCCAAAGAGAATTGATTTTGGGGATGTTTGTCTGATTCAGAGGCGCTACGTACACGCCTTCGGGATATCTGAAAGACAATTTAGATTATTTAAAAATGTCGGTTTTTTACATGTCAATTACTTTTATTTATTTAACTTTTTGTACATAATGTTATTTGTACATTGGCGGGCTTATTGCCAAATGGCAATTTCTTCCAACCAACCCATAAATAAAAGTTTTATTTTTATAATTCAAGTTACAGAAAATATTCAATAGAAAAAAAAAAAAGATTAAAAAGTTAAAAATATATAAAAATAGAAATAAACGTATTTGTTTATAAATTACCTTAAATCAAAACTATTACTCAATGGGAAAAAGGAAAAAAGAGGAAAGAGGAAAAATGAAAGGAGGAGAGATTAAGGAAGAGAAAGGAGATGTTTCTTCAGACGTGATTTAAACAGAGATAATGTAGTAACATCTTTGATGGTGGATGGGAGATGATTCCACAGTCGAGCCGCATGGACACTATATGAGTTAGAGAAGAAAGAGGAATTGTGTATGGGTATTAAGAGAGTGCCTTGAATTACCCCTTATAAATTAATACAAAACTGTGTTGTAATATTCCCTGAAACTTTTGTTTACATTTATGTATTTATGATACAGTTTTCAACATTTTAAACAGTCATTGAAATTTATTACAACAGACGGGGAAAACATTTTTGAGAAGGAAATTCGGAATCTAGGCATTGACAAGGCTTATGACTTGTCATTGGCCGGTTTATTTATTTATTATATCTACGGCCTAAGCCAATTACAATGAATTATATATATGTATTTTTTTTTTTTTTAAAACCTTTATTTTAGCATAAATAAACAATCTACAATCAATATATGATCGTAGAGTTATAGCTGAATTGTTATTCTTATTTAAAATAATGAAATCGATTATCGACAGCCCTGCTCTGCTTGAACTAATTCAAATTCGAATACCTGGGAAGTGCACTAGAAGTAAGGAATTATTTTTTGCAACAATTCACGGACCAACTATGAAATGCACTCTCCCCCAAGGCCCCAAGATACATAGGTATGGAAATGAATTAGAACAAATATTCGATATTTTCAATACAAATTCTGTTCATGAATTAAAACGAATTCTCACTCATTATTTATTAGAAAAATAATGGATTTTGTTTCCTACGGAATACGTTATTTTTTTTTCTTTACTTTTAAAAAAAAAAAGTATTTTTTTTTATTTAAAAAGAAATATTGGTGTTCTTATGATTTACTCAAATATTTAATTTTGAGGGCCATTTCCAACGAGTTGTAAATAACTCACTATTAGAAAATATGATCGAGTTGGGGTAGAGTGGGATTCAAACCACGGACCTTTGGTCCGTGAGTCCGAGACACAGGACCACAACCCGATAAACTTTACTCAGAGGTGGTGAAATAGGCTTTAAGTATACACCATTCTTAAACGAGACAAGGACAGTCGAGACTAATAAACCACAGGACCACAACCCGATTTAACATGTTAGACATAATTTAAATTGTACATTGGTGGATTTATTCCAACCAACTGATGATGATGATTTCACTAAATAAAGGTATTATTTAGTTAATTTAATTTAAGTTTTTTATTTTTATTTTTTTTATTTTATTGTTCAAAAAACTTATATTTTTTTAAATACCAATGTTGTATTATTTTAAAAATTATTATTATCTACTTTTTTTCAACTTAACTGTGTTATATTTACATTTAGAACATAAAATTTCCTCATGGTTATTGTTTTATTTTATTTAGAGATGTTATGTTTCTTTTTTACTTTTTGTTTTTTGTATTATATCTTCACAATTGTTTTTAATTTTGATTATTCCAATATTTCATACCATATACTACATGTTTATTATGCACTGCTGTGATTATTTTTGTAAATTATTATTTTTTGTAAAAGGTTCTTTGAACAGTTGATGTATAAATAAATAAATATATGAAGAAAAACATGTAAAAGAAACTGAATAAAAATAACATATTACAACGATAATAAAATAATGGCATACAATACATTTATACACACGATCAACATAAAAAACTTCGAGCTAACCCATGCCAATGCCTTTTTCATCCTACACTGTGTTAATGGCGAAGAGATCTACGAAAAGTTAAGATCTTTCCTAAAGAATTGACTAATCTACACATTTTGGATTTTGGGACATAAAAATAAAAATGTATCTTAGAAGATTTGATGAATAGCGGATTTCGTCTTCTGGTAACATGGTTGGGAACATGAAAAATAATTTATTGAAACATCACTTATACCATAAATAGCCCCGCCGTACTATTCTCTTTGCGCTGCTCATCACTTTGCTCCTCGCGCTGCCGCCCTCTCGCCCGATGTCACCCTCTCTGCCGACACACTGCTCGACTTGCGCAATTAATTACGTCTCTCCGCACTTGTCATTTGTCTTTCTATACAATGAACGATGAAACTGTGGCAGCGTGCGCACTATGCATTTTTAGTATTGCTAATTATATCAATGTCGTATAAAGAAATACACATTACACGTATTGTGTGAGCGCTCGATGCGAATTGCGACCGCGTAATTATGTGGCCAACCACTCGCGCTCATATTGCCGGTCCTTTGACTCGCGATCAAAAAACCGACTAAATAGGGACCGGTAAGCATGACGAGGAGCATGACGTGTGGCATGACGAGTAATGTTACCACACTATTACTCTACATTCTTTCCTCGTTACTTCCCATGCCATTCGTCGAGTGTCTGGCAAGCCCATAAGTGTTTTGGGAATGCCTATAAGATTCATCTCAGTTATACGTTTCTTCAATGAAGACAGATCGAGAGATTGCTCTATTTTGAAATAAAAATAATTGCCAGGTATTTTAAGAGGTCACTTTACAGACTGTGTAACATTCACCATTATGTATTTGTTTTAACATCCACATTTCCGTAAATCTTCTATCTGTCGACTTTTGTTTATAATTTTTTTGACATTAGGTAATCAGTTTTACTCTTCGAGTGCCAGTCTAAGGAAACCTTCAAAACCAATACTTCACGTCCGCCGTGCCAAGAATCCAACCCAGGACAACCAACAATAATATTACCATAGTAAATAATCAAATATCTTTTCAATATAGCCTACTTTTTTATTTAAAATTTAACCAATCGTAAAACGTTCAGGTCCTTAGCCCCTCCCTTTCCCAATCCACACCCCGACACAAACATATCGCTGAATGTTATTAACCTAATTTTAGTGCATGTTCGGACATGGTGGTGTTTGCAGCCCCTTTTACTCTGCATGTTATTTATGTATTTTTCCGTAAATGGTGGTTTTGGTGATAGTGTATATTGTTATTTGCATGTTGGTGTAGTGAGTGTCCGAAGAGACGGGTACGTCTCAAAACCGGTATAAATATAAAGTCGGTAAGGGTTACATACTAATATTTACTAACATGAATTAATATGTTTGACCACGAAGTTAATGCTTTGAAAATAAATAAAATAAATGTTTCTTACTTTATGTCGAATCCAAGCGGATCTTCTTTTGGTAACCTGTAGTAATGAGTTGGAGTGTCGTGATGTACTGCGTAACCCAAGGCTTGTAATATGGAAGAGAACCATTCTTGTTTACCTGATGGTACTCCACAGACCATCTTCTCTGACCATTCTATTCTCCTGGTGTTAAGTAGAGCTGACGTCAGACTAGTCAGGTCGTCTTTGAAATGAAATATAGTGAGGTAGTACACCCTTCCGCCCTGAAAAAATGATTATTACAATTTTATTTATTTAGAAAAAACATATTATACCAACAAAATTTAAATTATAATCCCAATAGTCCAGTCAAATTGTGTTTTTAGCAGTAAAGTTTTTGGGTACTTTTGATTTCTTCCGTTACTTGTATTTTTGGGGTCTTAAATCCGAATTTGAAGTTTTTTTTAAAAAAATCGTGAAACAACATTGAAAAAAATTACAATATTTGAGTTTGTCCAAATATTCGCAGACAAAATACTGGATTTCACCCCCTCGGGAGTCATTAAGATTAACAAATTACAACAAGTATGGAGAATACCTTAAAAAGAGAATATGAAAGTCTAGGCATTTACAGGGCTTATGGTCTGTCAATCGCTGGTTTAAGTGGCCGCTTTACATACTGTGTAACATTCACCATTTTTTCCATGTTGACGAAAAGTCAGGAAAGATTTGTGAACACCCTGACATTTTATGATGACATAGAAAAAATCAGTGCTAAAGCATTGAAGATGTTAGGATTCGTTTCGCGTACTCCCAGGGTTTTTGAAAATATCCGCGTACTGAGAACTTTTCACAACTCCTCGGTGCGAAGTAGACTCGAGAGTGGCTCGATGATTTGGGGGCCACAGGAACTAAGTACTCTCGTATGATAGAGAAAATCCAAAATTCTAAGATATCTCTGCATGAGAGAGTTTGGTTATTATCCTTGGCTCTACCCGACCGAGTTTCTCCAGGGTATGCTTGGCCACAACAGTTT
Organism: Micrasema longulum; assembly: GCF_059751315.1. Taxonomy (NCBI): domain Eukaryota; kingdom Metazoa; phylum Arthropoda; class Insecta; order Trichoptera; family Brachycentridae; genus Micrasema; species Micrasema longulum. The sequence goes on from NW_028278951.1 coordinate 173,215, forward strand.
AGAGACTAGAAGGAATGTATATTTGAATACACATTTTTATTGACTGTTGCGCGGTACTGTTGATAATTTTGAGATTATGATGAACATTGGTTTGTATGTTCCTGATAATTACCTAAGACAGCGTCAGCATAGATTGTTTCATATTCTGATATTTAGGACTATCCTGCCTGTTGGAAGGGCCACCGTTATTCTAAACAACATCGCTCTAGATGTTAGTCTGTTTTATGTATCAGAAGGGGTTTCCCGGAGCAAAATTCTCCTTTTATTTTGACATGAGTCTATTTACGTATTTTGTGTAATTTTATAATATGCACGTCTTGAATTTGTTCGTAATGTATATGTTATTTTAAATAAATGAATTGAATTAAATTAAATGGAAGAATCAGACGTTCAGGACATCGAGTATATGAGGTCTTGTAAAATTGTCAAGGGTGGTTAAGGCTTTTAGGAGGCATTTTTTTAACAATACATTTCGATTCTTTTTGTAAAGAGTATAAAAAACATGTGTCGTAAAATAATTGAATTATTACTGAAAATAAGAAAAATTGTTAAGATATAAGTTTATTTTATTTTATTTTATTAACATAAACGGCAAATCTGCCTTTTACAAAAATTTATAAACCTATATTTTTGGCTTTATATATATTTTTTTTAAAAACATTAATTTCCCTTTACCCAAGATTTATAAAATAATCAAACCTTTGAATTATACAAGATACATAAAAAAATAATAACCTAAAAATTATACAACATATTCAGTAGAAGGTTTAAACAATATGAGAATAAATGTAAAAAACAAATGAAATAATAAAATATTTAAGAATAATATAATGCAAAAATCATGTGTTATCTGTTATAATTAAATTGATTTCTATTGATAACGAAAAACTAGAATCCCATGCGTCCATGCGCTCTGTAGCTGCAAGACGTGCTGGGATATTTATTTATTGTACAGCGCCCTTGAGGTGATTTTCACGAATATGGCACTATATAAATTATCCAACTATATATATATATGAGTTCTGTTTCATACAGCTGGGCAAAGTGAACAAAAAATTGTATATATTATGAAATGCATAATTAAATAAATATAATTACCATTCACCATCTTTGAAAAAGTTCAAAAGGTTTGTTCAAATGAACAATACCCTACATTAAATATATTAGATGCGTGGGAATAACTATTGCCGAGTTCCTGAAGTCTGTTTAATACGGCATCACAAGTATACACTGTCCGTGAATTGTTGCTACAAAACGGTGGCACCTGAACCAGTCATTCTTCCAGGCACTCTTAAGTTGATGAGTGATAACAGTTCAGGGCAATCCCATATTGAATTTACAAATTAAAATACATTTAAAATGTCTATAACTTTTCTTCTATCGTTAAGTTGTAACAAATTATGCATATTATATTATGTTGGCATAAAATCATTTTAAGATGGAGATATCTTTTATACGTAGTCAAAATTTAATAAGAATCTATGACGTTTATAGTTAGTATTCGATCAAATTGATTTATATGTAACTTAACAGATGGCGCTGTACAAGTAAATGTCTAAAAGTTTAGTTCTAAATTTTTTAATATTTTTCATATTTTTATTACATAATTCTTTATAATATTTTGCGTTTGTCCAAATATTTATAGACAAGAACTGGATTAACTCATTACGATGGAGGTGGAGAATATTTCAGAGAAGGGTAGAGAAGTCTAGACATGTATAAGTCAGTCGGATGAATCTATCTCGAATCCACGAAGGTTCCAGCTTATTGACTTCACAAAAATCAACAGAATCGAAGAAATATGCATATTCGAACATTTATTTATTTAACTTTTTGTACATAATGTTATTTGTGCATTGGCGGGCTTTTTGCCAAATGGCAATTTCTTCCAACCAATCAATAAAATAATAGTTTTACTTTTATAATTCAAGTTACAGAACATATTCAAAAGAAAATAAACATTAAAAAGCTAAAGATATATAAAAGTAGAAATAAAAGTATTTGCTTATAAATTACCATAAATCAAAATTATTACTCAATAGGAAAAAGGAAATAGGAGGAAAGAGGAAAGGAGGAGATATTAAAGAAGAGAAAGGAGATGTTTCTTCAGACGTGATTTATATGGAGATAATGTAGTAACATCTTTGATGGTGGATGGGAGATGATTCCACAGTCGAGCCGTATGGACACTATATGAGTTAGAGAAGAAAGAGAAATTGTGGATGGGTATTAAGAGAGTGCCTTGAGAATTAGAACGAAGAGGTTAACCATGAACTGATAAGCGTTTAAATTTTTACGCAGGTATATAGGAGTGTTAGGACTATAAAGTAATACACACAATTATAATGGGGATCTCCAAAATTCAATTAATAAAAAAAAGGTATTTGCAATTCAAACAAGAACATGTGTTTGACATCTACATCATCATCATCATCATCATTCCCTTTCCGGTCCTTAGGGTGCATAGGGCACTGCATTGGTACATCAATCGCAGCGTATCTTGATCAATTTTGTTAAATAAGGTATGATGAACAGTCTTACGCTTCAGGTACCAGTCCAGGGACTATGAAATATTCTGGTATAAAAAACACCCTTTTAAATAAACATTTCATATCAACCATGTTGGGAATCGAACCCGAGACCTCTTGCATGGTAGGCAAACGTGCTGACCATTAATTACACCACGAGGCCGACAATATGGCTATCTAACAGCCACCATCAATTCCTCAGACTCTTGTAGCTCTTCTTGTGAGGTAGATTCCCAGCTGTCCATCTTTTCGAAGGTCTTTCACGAGGACGAATCATCAGGACGAATTATGCAGCGCGATAAAAGGAGTCTGATGGTGTCCAATATCTTACCAGTCCCTCTATCGCTGTCTACTCCATCTTGCGATGTCCTCAGCTTCACTTATTTCTCTTATTTAAATGTTTCTCATGCCATCTCTAAAAGTTTTGCCTTCTAAAATCATCAGTGTTTTCATCTCAGAAATTTTTAATACTTGTTTGGTACTGTGGCTGCCCTAGCTTCGCCACATTATGTCATTATTAGTCCTACTCGTGCTTTATTGATTAAATCATTAATTAAAAATACAGAGAAGTTTCTTACCGTCTTCCCGAACGTAACTAATCCATCTTCAATATTTCCATAAGGGCAGCATATAAAAAATACATTGCTAGGCACTAATTTTATCCACTTTAATCTTGTATTTATCCAGTTTTGCACTAGAAAACTTCGCGGGAACTCTTTACATAAAACTTTATTCACAATTTCTAAGTTATCTATGCTATGGAGAGGATCCATCCTAATCAGGTGACTGCGAGTGTCTTATCGAGGAGAATAACTCCGATTTAAAAAATACTAGTTATTATTGTGATATAACATTATAACTTGTCAACGTACCAAAATTCGTGATGGCATAATATTAGCATTAGCGTTGTGAGTTCAAAATAAACTCTCAATAGCAATAGCACTCACCAAAACAACTCGCTAATTTGAATTATTTTACACTTAATTAAATTATTATGAAATTCTATGGTCGTATTCCAATGTACCGTCCCAATACACACGGCACGGTAAAATGGTGGGTGGGTACTTATTTATTTTTTTGTTTTATTTATTCAGTTTCGATTCGTTGGAAAATTTGTTTAGTTGTGTCTGGTAGTTTTTATTTATTTTATTTATTAGAGACATCAACAGTAATACACGTAAAAAAATATAACAAATAAAATATACAGAAAATAAAACCAATAACAGATATCCACAGAAATACATAAAATACTCGTACAATACAATACATGTTAGAGTGTTTGTGTGAGTTTAAGTGTGTGCGAGGGTGGGTGTTATAACGGAATGAGGGTGGACATGTGTGTAAATATCATTGCACAAGTGTCAAATATATAAATATATTTATTGTTTATTGTGTAATTTCAGTCCATGGTTTATTAGACTCGACTGTCCTTGTCTCGTTTAAGAATGGTGTATACTTAAAGCCTATTTCACCACCTCTGAGTAAAGTTTATCGGGTTGTGGTCCTGTGTCTCGGACTCAAGGACCAAAGGTCCGTGGTTCGAATCCCCCACTCTACCCCAACTCGATTCGCATTTTCTAATAGTGAGTTATTTACAACTCGTTGAAAATGGCCCTCAAAATGAAATATTTGGGTAAATCACGAATATTTCTTTTAAAAAAAAGTCTCGATTAAAACTACTCGTCGAGTAAAACAAAAAATCTGTTTCACCACCGCCAAGTAGCCCTATTTGGCGAGTAAGTGTCTGAGTAAACTACTCAAAGATTTTCCTATTATTAACTGCTAATCATAACCCAGAGAAATAACAAAATGGTGGCAAAACAATTTGACAGCCAGCGGAGAGGGCTTGTGTTTCGATTTGTTAGTTTGGAAAGTGTGTGTTTTTATAAATTATGGAACTGATGGAGCTTGTGGACGATTTTTATGAAAAGGAAATCATTGAAATTCGGATAAAAAAGGTTCATAGGCCTAGAAAAAATTACTTTCAGACGTTATATGAAGTCGATTTTAGGTCAAGATTTCGCTTGACAAAACAGGCTGTCAATGAAATCCATGGTTTGATTGAAGATCAACGTCTTTCCAGAAGTACTCGGTTTGTAGAAGTTCTTTACATAATTATGGAATATTAACCTTTTGTACTCTAGGAACCATAATAATTCGAATTAAACATGTTTTTCATTTCAGGAATAATAATATATATAGTTGTGCCAACAGTGATCAAGTTACTGTTGACATTAAGGTATTTTGCCACAGGCTCATATTTATACAGGGTGTTCTTTAAACCCTGTCACATCCAAAACCACGATGATCAGTATGGGCAAGAAGACATAATAGCATTTAAAAAAAAAATATTTAGAGCAAAGAATATTTTAAAAACAAATGGTTGCTTACTTCTGCAGGGGAGAAGTGAGGGGAGCGCGGTGCCGTGTCAGACTCCCCCCTTAACCCTCTTCATTTTACCCTTGCAGAAGTAAGCAACCATTTGCTTTATTTGATATTTTATAATTTAAAATTTTATTCGTTCTAAAAAAATATTTTGATTTGCCAATATGTCTTCTTGATCATACTGATCATCGTGGTTTCGGATGTGACAGGGTTTAAAGAACACCCTGTATATAAAGTTATAACATAAAAAAGTCGCATATACGTAGAAAAACCATTCTTTGATTACTATCCACGAAGTTAGTTACAGCTTACAGCAATACAACTGGCCGTAGGTACATGAGTAGGGAATTGCGTGCGCAAACTGAAACTGCCATTACACGTTTGTTGTTAAACTAAAAATTTGGAAAGCTTTTGTTCTATGCAAAAGAGCTTCTCTTGAGAATTATTACTCTGAGCTTGTATAATATAATATTACTCTGATATTCTCAAATTGTGTCCATGTTTCTTTTCATTGATTCATATTTTTTTCCATTATAAACTATGATCAATAATAAAAATAACGTGACCTCACTGGGGTTACCCGTGCCGAGGTCACTTAACAATATACTTTTAAAAAAAACACATGTGAGAATAAACAAAAAAGGCTTAATACACAGAGATACTAAACAAAATGTTAAGACAGTTTTAAACACTACGTATTTATGTCTATAATGAATTTATGTACATCTATATTATTTATATTACAAAACGCACAATGAAAGAACAAAAACATAACATAAGCTATACATTTGTGGAGCAGTTGATTCAATATCGGTTTGGGGAATGAGACAATCCATTTTACTTCTACCTAGCTCCCCTATCCATTTTTTATAGCCTTTTGAAACATTTTCTCGTTACTAATTGTTTTAATAGATAGTAGAAGTAGGTTATAGATTTTAATTGATTTTTTTTTAAATTAACAAATACAAACTAATACCCTTTGTCCGAAAGTGGTATTAGTTTGTATTTGTTTTAGTTGTCTTTGTGTTGAGGATCTAGTGAATTTATTATTTGTATGTGATGTATTGTAGGGGTTATGTCTTTCATTTGAGTAAGAATTGTTTTCATGTTTTAATTCTTCGTCTACAATAACATTAATTATATTTAACCCGAGATATCTTCGATTTTCGTTTTTATTACAAAAAAACCTTTATCCACTCACGTCTTCAATTATTTAGCAACATTTAATATCTATAAATCATTAGAAAGTATTCGTATGAGCTTGTCATGACACAAGATATGAAGGAGTAATGGGTATTGAAATAATTAGTCTTAATTATATGGCGCAATAACAAATAATTATCACTGCTCACTTAATTAGGAACAGAAAATATTGCTTATTAATACGAACTATTGTAATGCAGGTTTCACAAGGAGCCAGAAACGGTATTATAAAAAGATTCAAACACAAAAATATTGCGTAACGTGTATTTTTATTCGGATCAAATATGAAACTGCTATTTGTGAACACGGAAATCCAATTTTTTCACTTTGAAAAAATAAAGTTATTTAAACAATAATTTCTTCGTCAACAATCCCATAAGTCATTAACTAAATGCCACAAGTCAAGCCGCTTTGAATTTATTAAAAAAATATAAAACTCCCTCGACTGTCTAAACTTGTAATTATGCGAGGCCCAAAGGGCCGAATTTTCTATTTCTGTTTTTTTTTAGTCGACGATAGTCAACTGTTTTCTGCTAGTAATAATTCTTATTATTTATGTTTAAAGCATTAATTTTGTGTTTAAACATTTTACAAGTATATGTATAATCTTTTGCGGCAAGTTGTTTTAAGTGAATATTTACTAATTTTATTGATTATTATTTTTACAAAACATTTTTTTAAGTATGTCCAAACATTTGTAGGAATTTGCTGGTTGAGGGCTGGAGCTCCTACCTCAGAGAAGTTACAGAAGACACGAGGTTGCTGTTTAATGCGTATTTATTACATGGCGAATAATATACAGCACTTGGTTGTTTAGCGCGAGCGTAGCGGAGATGATGGGTTGAAGAGATTGCACTTGAACTACATGTTGGAACTGAGTGACTGCGTTGAGCTGGACTTGCATGGCTGACTGGGCGTCGACTGCACCCTGCGGTCTCTTTATAAGCCACGTTCCTTTGTTCTTCATATCTCCATGGTAGGAACGATGTTAATTTATAAGGACGTTAATCTCATGTTTCGCAAAATGCAATTAATTGAATTCAATAGAAAACGCTGACTTGCTTCATCGGTCGTCGCCCTATAATTTTAGGTGAAATGATTTAACACGTGTGTGTCATCGATCGTGGACAGTAAACCCCACATGTTCGTAAACAAGGACTGGATTTCACCCCTAGGGAGCTATCAGGAATAACATATCAAAACAGAGATGAATAACATTTTTTAGAAAGGTATATGGGTCTTTAGGCATTTAATGGGATATCCAGGCCAAAAGAAGTAAATTATGTATATTGAACGTGGATATGCAAAAAGCGGCCGGTTCACAATTTTGAAAAAATGAGATATTGATGATATCGGGTGCAATTAGGTCAATTTTATGTTCTGATAAAAACAGCTAGACCGCTTTCATACAAAAAATTGTATTAATCACCTTCTGAAAATAGTGTTGATCACAAAAACGGCATTTCTTTGTTGTCAAATCGAGCATTTTGACACCTCCTTCTGTTCGCGTTTAATCCAGGAAATTAAGCTGCCAAAGCTGCTCCCGATATTTGCGCAGCTTACTGTAAATATGCTATGAATTATTCACTAATTTGTTGGAAAACAATTAAGAAAAACTTATTATTGTCTGTTAACTTTCTATTCTGTTCCATTTCTTGTATTAAGTGTAAACATTTTTTTGGTGTATGCAAAGGTGTCCTACATTAATAAACAGAATAGTTCAGAAACCACATACGCACATAACACAGATGGCGACTAAACTACTCATTAATGAGTAGGTTTACGTTTTGACCCATTAGTTTCTTTGTAGACGTCGCTCAGTACGCAACTTCTGATTTAAATTCAACCATGCCGTGTTTTTTTAAAGTGTAGAAATATTGCTAATATCTTAAAGAAGCAGGATGGAATTATATTTTATGTGTAATTAGCAAATGAATGTGTATGTTGCAAATGCATTACTTAAAAATTGAATTATTTTTCCATCAGTCAGATTGTCGAAGAAACGAAATGAACCATTTATTAGTGTTGCCAGGGTAGTATTTTTTTACACTTCTTTGTTCATCTAATGAGATGACTAATAAAAATTGGACCTCGGATTAAACAACTCTGTGGTGGACATTTGACCGACATTATCTTCAAAACATCAAATTATATTTAACATGATATAAAAATATCCGTTCCATGTAAAATAAAATAAAAGTTCATTGATTCAATTACTCTTATTTAATGACCCTTTACTTATCTTCTCTGTTGTGTCAATCAATATTTCCGCGAGCACAATAAAATTTGAGTGAAATTAACAGATTGCTATTTTTACTTTACATTTGTGTTATAATTATATTTTTTCCCATCGTGCAACATTACGCGGCGACATCAAGAATGCACGCGGCGTAAGTGAGGCATAGGCGGGGGATTTATGGACACAGTCCTATGTATTCAAATATGATTCTACGCTCCTTCTGGACTATTCCTAATTCTATGCTAAAAGGATTGTAATATAAAACTTCAAATTCTAAAGCCTGGAACACACGTCAAATTTTGCTCCCGCTTGACTGAGTAAACTAACGGATACGACAAATACAAAGTAATAATCCCCCCACTATGCTCCACTTTCACCACGCGCATTCGTGATGTCACCGCGTAATGTTGAACGATGGGAAAAAAAAATCATAACACAAATGTAAGATTAAAAAAAAGCCCCCCCACCCCCCCACCACCCTCCCAGCCAACCCCCCACCCCCCACCCAAACCCCCCCCCACCACACACCACACTCCCCCCCAAGCCTCTCCAAATTTTTTTTTAAAGATTTATTGCGTTTTTATGATTTACCCAGATATTTCATTACATTTGAGGGCCATTTTCAACAAGTTGCAAATAACTCACTATTAGAAAATAGAATCGAGTTGGGGTAGAGTGGGATTCGAACCACGGACCTTCGGTCCGTGACTCTAAGACACTAGCCACAGGACCACAACCTGATTAAAATTATTATAGCATAGCATAGTTGAATTCATATCAGGAGTTGCGTACTGAGCGACGTCTACAAAGAATCTAATGGGTCAAAACGTAAACCTACTAATTTATGAGTAGTTGAGTCGCCTTCTGTTTGATGTGCGTATGCGGTTTCTGGACTATTCCTAATTCTATGCCTTTTAGCTTACCGGCGTCAAATTACAATGGAAGTAATAAGCCCGAAATAAGCTAATTAAAGCTTACACTGGAAAAAATGGACGTTTTAATTGTGTGTTACCATTGTGAACAGTGACAAGGCCTCCAACGATAAGAAGAGTAATTTAATATATAAGTTTAAAAACGTATTCATAACAAAACACGTCACAATAAAACAGACTATTTTACTCCCTTTTTTGTGTATTTATTTTCTGTGTACGGATTTTCAGTTAAGCATCCCAGAAGTCATAAAAAACTGTTTTATTTAAAACTTTTATAAAATTGTTTAATGGAATATTTCAAATGTCTCATTCGCTTTTAGATTTACCAAAAGATTTCACTTTTTCAAACATCAGGTGATCTACGTGTTCAAACCCCAAACTTTTGAAGATCGTCTGCGACAGGATGTTCTTTCTGACGATGCAAGTATGGACATCTACGCCCTCGGCAGCCATCTGCTTCGTCTGAGCCATGATCAGAAGCTTCGCGTACCCTTTCTTCTTGTGCTGCTCCAGGGTCTGCAGGATCCCGAGGCCGGAGAGCTGGTTCTTCATCACCCAGCTGCAGAGAGAATTGTCCTCTTTTAGGTAGATTCCGTAGCCTCCGTTGTGTTCGAGCAGAGTCTTGAGAAATAGCTCGGAGCCATTGTAACGATGGGGCCAAATGTCATTTATTGTTGTTATGTCTTTTTCAGAAAGTGGTGCTATAAAAATCTCGGGAGGGCATCTGAAAGTATAATTTTGATAATGATAAAAAAAAGAAAAAATCGTAAATCATTTAATGTGTAATAAATTTATTTTGATAATTAAATAAAACCCGATGAATTTTTGACTTGGGAAATGTTGACAAATTTACTTTATCAAAAAGCATTTTAAAATTATGGAATCCATTATTTTATAATTTTTTATTCTATGGTGTTCTCTTTTTTTTTCGTCATCAAATCAAATGTAATTTTTCACTCCTACTTTCCTTCATTCATCTTCCACTACTAATAAATTTCCTTCTTTTCCTTCCCACTATCTCCTCTATTTGTCCACATTTCTTTTCTTATTTTCTTTTATTTTAATTAATAGTTAATTTATTATTTTATCAAGTTTAAACCGTCGCGTCTTTACAGTATTTTAGTATAATTAAGCAAATTCATGTTATTGGATTGGATTGCCAGGCTCGACTATTTTTATATGTACATTTTTCTTTTTTTTTAAATTTGAAAATTTATTTATAAACCCTTACGGATTATTAAATTAATTTTACAATAATAATATAAACATTTTTAATTCATACTCTGTTGTTTAAAATAATATTTTTTACATCTTTTGAAAAGTCTTTGAAAATCTTTTGAAAAGTTAAAGAAAAAAAGAGTCTCTTATTTAGTTTTGTCTGGTAGTTTATTGTATAATTTCAGTCTCCGGTTTATTAGTCTTGACTGTCCTTGTCTTGTTTTAGAAAGTTGCATATGATATTTTTCTGATATTCTCGTATTATGTCAATGTTGACTACAAGTTTTTACAAGTTTTAGTTCTTCGTCTACAATTACATTAATGGATAATTTATGGATAAATTTTAATGATTCTAGTTGAAAGAATTTAGTTATATTTCATTGCTTAGTTTGTTTAAAAAGTTCTCTAGTTGCAGTTAGATGGGGAAGGTCATATACTAACTTTAATATTTTATTTTGTTATCTTTGTAGTCTGTTTATGTCATTTTGATATCCTGTTCCCCTAGTAGTTGCGTATAACATATTTTAGTTTTTACAAAGGCTCACAGTTTCTATTAAGAATCATTTAACTTTTACATCTTTTTGTATTCTAAATAAATAAATAAATATTGCTTAAAAAACACCTTTCCTTACATAATGTCAAACTTGAGCGCTTTTTCTTTCGGTATCCAGTAATATCCACTTTCTATCTGGAAAACCTTTTCCAGGCCAAGGTGCACCAAAGAAGACTTCACGGCTTCCCAGTGTTGTTGGTGAATTGCGTAAAGGAAAGGACCGGCAGACCAATCTATTGCTGAAGTTGTACGGAGAGCCTCCCCGAGGACATGACCTTCCTTTTCCATAGTGAAAATGTAAATTGTAACTCCATTCTGAAATTTTTTGTAACCCTTTAATAGATTTATTTTGAATTTATGTAGATACGCATATTTCACAAAAAAATATACGGGACTGATTTTTAAATTTAAGAACCGAGAGATATAAGTCAAAAACATTTTGGAAGGGGTATTTGGTTATTTTTACATCGACGCTGGAATGGAAAAAATTACCAAGCGACATCTAGCAACTTTACAGAAGTGCCAATTAAAGTTTTTTTTTCTTAATTAATTAAGAATTCCGTATTTTAAAAATGTATTTAAATTATGTAGGAATCATGCCAAAAAATACTTATGTGTGAGATTTTTTTATTAATAAAAAAAAACATTGATTTGCTTTTTTGTAAAGATGATACATATTAGATGCGAAGGTTTTCACGGTAACTGTTATCAATTTGTTTCTTTTTTGGGTGATAGTGTCTGTTGGATTTGTTCCGACGTTTCGGCTACCATTGCAGGAGCCATCCATCCTTATTTTAGTGGTAGGTATTCCCATCCAAATTATACCACTATGCTTACGTGACCCTCAGAATACTAAACTGGAGACCCTGCGAAAGGAAAATGAAAGTAGGAAGACCACAGAGGAGATGGACTGACGACTTCGTCGAACTCGTGAGCCATGGATGGAAACAGAGTGCCCAGGACAGAAAAACATGGAAAAATTTGGAAGTGGCCAGCAGAGATCCAGCAGTGGAGAGAAACGGGCTGATAAGAAGGAGAACTTAATTGTAACTTTATCCCGAGTTTATGAGTAAGGCCCGGTATCGTTGATGCCTCTAATAACCAAGATGAATGCAGATGTAGGCAGAAGAACACGTATCTATGATTAAAATGAGGAAAATAATAGTGCTATTTTTTACACGTAAAATTCAGCTTACATTAATTTTATTGACTGCTATCATAGTGCCATCACGCCATGATCCATAGGGACAAAATACTTCAAAAATTACGCTCGGGTCTTTTGTTTTCCAGTGTATCCAATTTTGTAAAATGTAGTATGGGTAAATAGCATAGGGCCAATCTTTTTTGAAAACATTTTTCAACTTCGGCCAATCTTCAAATGGTAGAGCCTGCAATATGTCTTCAGAGTCGTTGAGCCTGTGGTTATCCTAAAAGAAAATAACACGTTTCCTTTACATATTTTATATTAGTTTATGTATATCTATGAACGCCCTCTTCCCGGTGATGTGTAACTAGTACACGTTGCATCTAATAACTTTCATATCTCACAACAATTATGTCTTTTTAAACAATTTATGTCTTTTTACGTCTCACTCTCGATAAAAAAGGTGTATTTGGGAGTGAGAGAGACAATTTCTATATATATATATAATAACTATTCCTAGTACTTCTCCCAGACACTCGTTAGTAGCTATCCGACTTTTGTTAGGGGTGGTCCATTCACTCGCGCTGAGAGCATGAATTAATGATTTTTTCATGTTTTTCGCAATAAGATTTAATGATATCACTTTCGACTTCACTTTTAATATTCCACAAGACAGCGGACCACCCCGCAATCACCGTTCACTATACCTCTCACAAAAACATATACATATCTGAAGTAAAAAAAATGATTCACAAATAACACACTATGTTTCAAGGGCATTGTATACTACCTTTTAAAACGTTAAGATATATAAATATACCTAGCTTATTGAATCCATTATATCTTACGTAGTGCGTGTCTGGGGTCTCATCTTCCAGTCTCATCTGAGTAAAATTTATGATTTTCAGGTGGGACTGTTAAAGCGGATTGTACCGAATAGCATAATCCGTAAGGTGAAACAAATGAGCAAAGGTGTATATTTTATATTTTGTAATGTCCATCCGGTAAAACAACTTTGTGACTTCAAATCGATTAAAGATCTCTTTGTTGATCAGGAATATAATAAAAGAAATTTCCACACTTACAACACAAGATTAAAAACTAAGGATTCCCTGGGCTGGTATTCCAAACGCTCTCGCGGCCGTATTATCTCGTGTATTTTCTATGTAGCTCTTTTCCTTCACAAATGTCAACAGATGGAAGAGTTGAGGAAATGTGGATGTTGAAACATAGGCAGAATGGTGAATGTTACACAGTGTGTAAAGTGGCCACTTAAACCAGCCAATGACCGGTCATAAGCCCTGTAAATGCCTAGAACTTCATATTTCCTTCTCAAGAATGTTTTCCCTCTCTTTTGAAATAAATTTTAGTAATACTAGAAAATTATCTCATAAAATTTTATCTCTGGACTTACAGTCTGGGCAGTAATATAAAAATAGACAGACGGCTTGCACAAATCGGTCACAATATTCTGTAGTTGTTTGTAGACACAAATATTGAATGAAGATTAATGTTTGTTTACTTGAATGTACATTATACTTGTTATAAGCGCGATAAGATTATATTTTGTAACTCATCAGGTACGAATTATTGTGTAATACCGTCGTGGGGTGATTATTATTACGACTAAGTAACTTCAAAATCAACATTATTCTTCTATCATAAGCAAAACAGTAGTTTTTTTGGCAAAAATCACAAAATCAGTTGTTCTACAAAAAAATTCGAACCATCTGGTATACAGTATGGCAATGAGCAGTAAAAAAAAATACTTCTGTACGAAAAACAATATAATATTTTAAAAGTTATTTTCATTTTATTTTTTATTTGAAATTTATTTAAAAACCCTTATGGATTATATTATTCATTTAACGAAATATTGTTTCATTTTTTAAATTCATATTCTTCTGTAAATGATAACATTTTAAACATCTTTTGAAAAGGTTGTCTGAGTCTTTTATTTAGTTTTGTCTGGTAGTTAATTGTATAATTTTAGCCCCTAGTTTGTTAGTCTCGGCTGTCCTTGTCTCGTTTTAAAATGTTGTATATTATATTGATCTGATATTCTCGTATTGTGCCCATGTTTACTACATTTTTTTTTCATGTTTTAGTTCTTCCTCTAGTTTTTTTCTCATATATATTATTTACATAGAAATATGATTACAAAAATACACTTTAGAAAAATATAGAACATGAATTGGAAAAAAATGCCCACAAAGACTTCAGCGTCTGAGCGTGGGCCATTCTTTTTTTTAATTATTAAATAGTTTATAGCACATATATATGATATTACATAACCATGAATAAAAAAGAAAAGAAAAGAAAAGAAAAGAAAAGAAAAGAAAAGAAAAGAAAAGAAAAGAAAAGAAAAGAAAAGAAAAGAAAAGAAAAGAAAAGAAAAGAAAAGAAAAGAAAAGAAAAGAAAAGAAAAGAAAAGAAAAGAAAAGAAAAGAAAAGAAAAGAAAAGAAAAAGAAAAGAAAAGAAAAGAAAAGAAAAGAAAAGAAAAGAAAAGAAAAGAAAAGAAAAGAATAATAAAAGAAAAACCAAATTAACATATTATGCTGAAATTACGAAAATATGATTTATTTGCTGTTTGCATTTATTTTTTTAAAGAATGTGTCTATTTAATTACATCAGTTGATAATTTACAAATCAATTTTATGTATTCTTGTTGAGTTATAATTGATTGTTTAGTTTGTTTAAGTTTAAGTTTTAAGCAATAACACAATATCTAGAGCTCCATAAGCAAAAAAGTGTTGATTTGACACTGAGTTTTTGCTTATTGTTTTTTGGAATCAATTAATCAATTTTGGACTATAGTTCTAGAGCGATTAGTTTTTAAGACAAAATGGATATCCACCATTGGCGTGTTACTATTGTTAATACATTGTCTTTTATAGCAGCTAGGATAATCCAAAAACCCGTTTTAACTGCCGTCTTCAGACGTACGGCATACAAACATGATGAAAAAAAAACTTATATCGGTGGACTTTTTTCGAGGTGCGGAAAACGGAATACAAGACGTCTTTTTTGTCGATTTTAGCTATAAAAAATCAGTCCAACGTGCAGTTTTATGATAGAGAAAATCCAAAAGAAGTTTCTGAGATATCTCTACATGAGAGAGTGCGGGTATTATCCTTGGCTCTACCCGACCGAGTTTCTCCAGGGTATGCTTGGCCAAAACAGTTTAGAGACTAGAAGGAATGTGTATTTGACTACACATTTTTATCGATTGTTGCGCGGTATGATCGATAGTTCTAAGATTATGATGAGCATTGGTTTGTATGTTCCTTATATTCCAATATACAGGACCAACCTGCTTATGATTATGCCTGTTGGAAGGGCTACCGCTATGTTGAACAACATCGCTCCGGATATTGATCTGTTCCATGTATTCGAAGGGATTTTCCGGATCAGGATTCTCCTACTACTTTGACATGAGTCTCTTTCACGTATTTTTTTCATTGTTATAATATGTACGTATTGAATATATGTTTGTAATATATATGTTATATTTAAAATAAATCAATTGAATTGAATTGAATTTTTTCTTCACACAATACTCAGATAGGCATCTTAGGAAAAGATAATCGTCAATGTTTTAAGTATGTCCAAATGTTTGCTGACAGGCTGGATTTCCTCCCTAGGGAGTTATTTGGATCTAAACTTGTGTTACACAGTGAGTAATGTGGCCACTTAAACTAGCCAATGACAGGTCATAAACCCTGTAAATGCCTAGACATCCATATTCCCTCCTCAAAAATATTTTCCTTCTCTGATGCAACAAATTAAGATCTAATATCAACCTATGGATAAATCAATATTAAAACCTATCGAATCTGCTCAAAAATCAATAATTAAAATATTTTTTAAAAAGCCCTTCGCGTACCCTAGCGTCAAGTTGTTTGAGGAATTTGAGATTTTAGATATAAGTCAATTATATATTTTTAGAAAAATAATGTTTGTAAAGGAAATGATTCTATCAAATCCCAAATAGGAACACTCCCATACTATCAGAAGTCAAACTAGTAGATGGGTCATGGGGTCTACCACAAACTCTGAATTCGGGCATAGTAATTTCAGGTTTCTGGGACCCAAAATATTCAATATGTTACCCAAATATTGCAAAACCATGACCCGGATTCAATTTAATAAATTTGTGAAAAATTAGTGACAGGGTTTAGGTCGAGAAAAATCAGAAAATTTACTCAAAAACATTCTTACACAATAAATGGTATAAATAATTATTTTAAAACTGTATGGTTAAATAACTAGTTGGTAGTAATATTATTGTTTATTTTGCATAAAAATGTCTGCCTTAAAACACGTTGTACCTAGTTAGTCAGACTAGACATGATCCAGAGAAATCTATTACCTAACTGTGTATGTAATAAATAAAGTAATTGTTATTTTTAATAATGAACCATGATTAATCGGGTTGTGGTCCTGTGGCTAGTGTCTCGGACTCACGGACCAAAGGTCCGTGGTTCGAATCCCTCTCTACCCCAACTCGATTCCATTTTCTAATAGTGAGTTATTTACAACTCGTTGAAAATGGCCCTCAAAATTAAATATTTGGGTAAATCATAAGAACGCAAATATTTCTTTTTTAAAAAAAATAAAATAAATTATAATTGTTATTTAACTTAACTTTTTGTTATGCAATTTGTCCCGTTGGGCTATTAAATAAGACAATTTAAATATAATGTTTTTATTTGAAGCACTAACTTTGTGGTTATTCATTATAATAAAATAAATATGTTCAACAATATTTATATATTAAAAACCGAACCTTTAAATCAATACGATTTTTAGTTTCCATTGGATATCTTGAAGTAAGCCATACAATAATCACTTTCACAAGTTTTTGAAGTGAATCATAATCACCGATTTTCCAATAATTGTTGAAATGATTTAATAAACTGATTTGATTGAGTAAATAATAAATTTTATTGTTAGTGCTATCACTGATGTACAAATGCTTATCAACTAAATGGCTAGAAGGCCAGATAATAACTAGTAGCTAGATTTGAAATTGTTACTCAGATAGGACATTCTATAACAATCCAGAAATCATAAACCAGTGGAAGATATAGAATTAAAGGAAACATTTCTTCTTATATTTTTATACTCAATTACTGTGCTTTATTTATTTATTTTTGGAACAATAACAGATGGCTTACCAGAACGACCCAGATTATGTGCCTCAAATCCTGTCCAGACCCTGATCAGCCTTTTTAAAATAATAGGAGGAGGATCTAGAAAGATGACAACTTTAAAAACTTGGGAGTTTAAATACCTGAGAATGGTGGCATGCATAAGGAACTCGCAACCCGCCTACGAATCGCTGAACCGACTTTTGACATAATGCACGTGGTCTGAAACTCTAGTTTATATTCGGTCAAAAAAAAATGTCAATTATTCAACTCTTGTATTTTGCCAGTACTCCTAAATGGGTGCAACAAGAGGATATGATGGTTTCGTAGGAAATGAGAAAGCAGCTGAACTAGCAAGAGCCGCAACTTGTAAAAGAACGGCACCTTTATTCTCAAAATTTTCTCCTAGCTTTGCTAAACGCGGTATAAAACAAAATATGCAGCAGCGTTGGGAGGATCATTACCGCGCTTCTTCTACAGGTAAAATCACTGAACCCAACGCTGGCTGATGCAGCAAACTTTCGTCGTCATCAGCAAAGTACTTTCGAAACGACCCAATTTTTTACCGGACACGGAACCATGAGAAGTTACTTATATGGGTTTAAATTAAGGAATGATGACTATTGTCCATGCGATGATATGTCTTCACATATTATCGAACATCTGTTATTTCAGTGCCTATTTTCCAGTTTACAACGCCATAATCTTGAAGCTGAATGCAGGAAAGATGGAATATCTTTAACGGAAGTAGTTATCACGCGCTACGAAGTAGTTATCACGCGCTATTGTTTTCGGACTTTGCAACAATGGTGATTGGACTCATAAAGGTAATAAACCAAAATCAAACATCCCATTTCCAAGATAAACGAAAACGATTTTTCTCCGAGTACCTTAGCCTTGTACATGACACGTAAGGCTACTAAATACAGGGGTCAAAACATATATTTTTTTTAAATGGTGCTCAAAACACCAAGCTTCTGAGTTTTGAGAGTAAGTGATTGAGGGGAATTGACTAGATTTCATAACTAACATTGAAATGCGAGAACGGACGCAGCGGCCTCTCATAAAGAGCGTCTTGAGAATTCGGTGGTGGATCTGGCTAGGACACGTGCTGCGCATCAGGAGTACCTAAACCTATGTTGCTTCTTCTTCAAACCTGCGGGCTGCAACCGTTATGAATATATTTTGCCGTCCTTTCCCATAAGAGGGAAGTAGTGTTGCTAACCTTTGGTGTTGAAATTGTCAAACTAAGTACCTACCTACTAACAGTATTTTCGCCGTGACGTGATTAAATTGATATAGTTTATAATTTTAAAATAAGCGGTGGCTACATGCTTGATTATAGGATTCATTTTTTGGTGACTCATATGAAGGACGTTGGAGTTTAAAATAATCCAATCTGATGTTATTAAACCAACAATGTTTTAAGTATGTCCAAATGTTTGTAGACATCCTGGTTTCCTCCCTAGGGAGCTATTTAGAACTAAATTTGTGGCAACAAAGAGGAAAATAATTATTTGAGACGGGAATATGGAAGTCTAGGCATTTACATTAACATTCGCCATTCTGCAAATGTTTTAACATCTACATTTCCTTAACTTTTCAATTTGCTTACTTTTGTGAAGTAAAAGAGCTGAAACCTTTATTATGTGGGTGAGATTAATCGGTCTTCTTAAATGGTTCAGCCGGATGAATTTTACCCACTTTATAAAGGTTTTAGCTTTTTTACTTCACAAAAGTCAACAGATCGAAGAGTCAAGAAAATGTGATATAGGCTATTGTGATACAAGTAAATACAGCGTGGGTATTTGTGCTGGGTATTTCGTTGAGAGACAGAAAAACCAATACATGGATTAGAGCGAGAACAAAGATCGCCGATGTGGTCCATAGGGCTGCCAACCAGAAATGGAGCTGGGCTGGTCATATAGCCAGAATCACAGACTCTAGATGGACCAAAAAAGTCCTGGAATGGCGACCCAGAACGGGTAGAGGAAGTGTCGGCAGGCCTCAGACAAGGTGGTCTGATGACATAAGACGAGTTGCAGGAAGTGGTTGGATGCGGTTGGCTCAGGATAGGGAAATATGGAGACTAAAGGGGGAGGCCTATGTTCAACATTGGACAAGAGACGGCTGATGTTGATGATGATGATGACAGCGTTGCTACCATTCGTGTTCACAATGTGGTCATGAGGATGAATAACAATATCCGACAAAGGTTCTCCATATTCCAAACTCACAGTGAAAGGGAAAGTGAAAGTAGCTGACTGAAATTCGATTCAAATCACGATTGATGAAATTGAAAATTTGAAAAGAGTATTTTTTTAAAATGACAAAACCATTGCTTTTTTTAATGAGTGCAACTGATAGAAAGGCCCACAGTCTTTAAAATGGTTTTTGGTATGTGGAGGAATGTATTTTTACTGTTGATTTTACACAGTGCGTAAAGTGGTCATCTAAACCAGCTAATCAAGTTCACGTGCCTTGAAAGTGCCTAGACTTCCATTTTCCTTTCTCTAATAGGTTTAGGTGTCAGAAGAATATTGGGTGTGCGGTGGTTTGACTTTGTGAGGAATGAAGTAATAAGAGAACGGACGCAGCAAACTCCGGTGACAACTGTCATCAAGCGGAGGCAATACGGTTGGCTTGGCCATGTGCTGCGGATGCCTCCCGAGAGCCTTAAACATGCCTGCCTACTTTACAAGGCATCAGGTTCTTGACGTCCTGGACGTCCACTGCTGACTGTTCGTCGGCAGTTCATGTCAGAGCTACGGGATGCGAACCTGACTTGGGAGGATGCACAGGAGCTGGCAGCTAAAAGAGATGCATGGAGGATCTTTGTGGACTGGAATAATAATATAATAATAAAAGGTTGTCCATCTCCCACAGGGGTTTTGATCAAGCGCATGTCTACAAGAATTTGGACTAACTCAAAATACTGTTTATTTAAAATTATTTTTAAGTTTAACGTGATAAAATGGTTGCCTATCTCTTGTGAGACAAATTAAAATTCCTGTGACGTTTCATCCCGTTTCGTCTTGAGTAGTTACTTAGAAAACTGTAAAACGGGGTTATTTTGAACAAAAAGGAACAATCATTAAGGCTCTTGAGATTTTTCAAAATATTTTAAATAAGATTTTATTATATGTCCAGGCGGATAAAGAATACTGTTTTGAGTGTGAAAAAGAACCAGAGCCCTGAACGTGCGTTTTTGCTTGAAATCATTTTTAAGTTTGTAATAAGTAAAATTGCAACAATATAGTTTTTATGATTAGATTTAAATCATAATTTCTCTATCCGCATCTAGTGGTGTATAGGGCACTGTATTGGCACTCAAACTGCAGCAATCTAGGTAACTTGTTTTATGAAAGGTAGGATGATCAGTCTTGCGCTTCAGGTGCCCACTCCGGAAACATTAAAATTGTGTAGTGTAGAATTACATTAAACACTAATATTTCACGTTCACTCATCTTGCCAGAAATCAAACCCAGGACTTCAAGAATAGTAGGCGAACGCCCCAATCTCTACACAACAAGGTAGACTTATCTCATCTCGATTACCTTATTCAGGATTTCTACCTGAAAGTAACCATGGAGTCGCAAGCACTCGCCCAGGATTCTGGTTCTATTTAACAAACAGAACTGTATTCTTTTTTTTTTATTTATTTACAATTTTAAAAAACCCGTTAGGGTTATATTAGAAATTTCATATTGTCTTGTCATTTTATGTCTCGTCTAGTCTAGTTAGTTCAGTCATCATTTACTTTTTCAGATTGATTTTAAATTTGTCTCCAGTAAAAGTTTTCAAGTAGTAAGGTAAGTCGTTGTAGTGTTTAAGTACATTATGTAGAACTTTTTACTGTCCTGTGTTTGTCTTTGCTTTTTCAATATGATAGTGTTGTTGTTGTCTGGTGTTTTATTTGTGTATGTAATAATCCACCCGGACACATGTGCTACGTTTACATTAACATATCGCACTCCCAAAAGTACTCTATGGTATTTTTACACCGGTCACCGCCAGAAAAGCAAAAACAAACTTTTAAAAAATAATTACTATAACTCGCAATTTAATGTACATTGAAATTATAACGTCTAGTAGTGGTATTTGCTCATTTATCTGTTTAAATATTAGATGAGCCCTGTAGCAAAATATTCTGACTGCTGGATTCCCTATATTTTACTGAATTGATCAAAAAGATACGTCAGTATTCTTATAAAAAAGAGAATACAAAATATTGTTAAATCATATTCTTAACTCAAAACAGCCAAATTTGGACTTACGGCAATGTACTTTTGGGAGTGCGATATATCGTCACGATCGTAGAACAACGACGTATGTAGTTTTCTTCAACTTTGCACAACAGCTGTTAAAAAAAATTCACACTATGTCACAACATAAGTACAAAAGTATATCATTTGTGATGACCGACCGAAGTTTCGATTTCGGTTTCAGCCAGTTTTGGGCACGCTATCGATTACGTTCAGTCATACCAATTTAAAAAAATTTTAACGAGCAGACTTAAAACGTTTTTTTTTTTTTTACGGAAGCTTCTCAAAAAAATATTACTATTTATTTTTTAAAAACAGAAAAATTAGAAATATTGGATTGCTGTTCATTGAAATGATTCATGATTCCCTTTCCACACCCAATGGTGCAAAGGGCACACTGAATTGGTAAACCAATCGCAGCGTTTCATTTTTTTTTTGTTACATGATGATCAGTCTTACGCTTCAGGTACTAGTTCAGAGACTATGAAATATTCTAGTGTGAAAACACCCTTCTAAATAAATATTTCATATCAACCATGTCAGGAATCGAACCCGAAACCACTTTCGTGGTAGGCAAACGCACTAACCATTACGCTACAATGCCGACAGATATAGACTGAAATGTAAAATGATTAGTTATTGCAATTGCCATTGTCTAACATAAAAAATAAAAACTTTACTGATTTTGTGAGTCCTTTATGACTATAGTTACTAGTTTTAAGATCCTTAATGTTCATATTTTTGTAATTCCTTTTTATTGAATAAGTTGACGTTACTAATGCTCGCAGACTGGCTGGATTTCCTCGCTAGGAAATTTAAATATGAAGAACTCCCAGCCAGTCTGCTAGCATTTGGACATACTCAAACATTATTGAATCAACTACCTAGTAAAAGAAGAAGTATAAAAATTGGAAAATAGTTTTCAGGCGTTGCCTAGTAGGTGATTTGTTTCAGCCAGATAAATCTCACCCACGTGATAAAGTTTTCAGCTCTTTAACTTCACAAAAGTCAACAGATGGAAGAGTTGAGGAAATGTGGACGTTGAAACATGGGCAGAATGGTGAACGTTACACAGTGTGTAAATTGGCCACTTAAACCAGCCAATGACAGGTCATAAGCCATGTAAATGCCTAGACTTCCATGTTCCCTTCTCAAAAACGTTTTCCCTCTCTGTTGAAATAAATTTAAAGATAAAGTTACCCTGAAGAACTGTTACATAAAAATTCTGTATAAACCACTCTCATACACACGTTCGTCTAATAATAATGTCAAAAATTAATAAAATTGAGCGGGAATTTCAAACTTATTATAAAACGAAATAATATAGACTAAAATGGATACAAAGTCGTTGGAACAATAGGCTTCTTTCCCCCCTCCGGCAACTACACGTGGACCGGACCATCTTCTAGGAATTTAGCAAAAACATGTGTTTGCACTTGTGCGACACTGCGACAGTGACTAGTGGACTACCGAACATCTACGAAAGCTACCCTTCGGATATTTTTATCTGTTATGCTATATATATTGTTGAAGTGCTTTATCTGTTAAGTTTTTATTGTTTACTTTTTAGCACGAACACTTTACAAGTTTACTATTATGCTCAATGTTTGTTTTTGTAAATTTATTGATAATTTTAAGTTACCAGAATTTCACTCGTCCATGCACTTTGTAGTTGCAAGACGATTGGTAATCTAGCTTCAAAAGGTAAATGTTATAGACTATCAAATATCCAAATTTAGTAAATGATGTCTAGAATTCCAACTGTCCATGCGCTCAGTAGCTGCAAGACTTGTTGTTATCTAACTTCTATTTTTATAAATTTGTTTTTTATTTCATTTTTTAAAATATCACTAAAACTCTAAACTTCATTGTCAAATAAAAAAATAGAAATGTAAATAGGGGGTAGATTTCTTATTGTCCATGCGCTCTGTAGCTGCAAGACGTGTAATCTAGCTCCTATATATCATAACTGGAGACGAGAAACAAGAATCCCAACCGTCCATGCGCTCTGTAGCTGCAAGACGTGCTGGGATATTTATTTATTGTACAGCGCCCTTGAGGTGATTTTCACAAAAACGGCGCTACATAAATTATCCAAATATAAATGAATAAATAACAACGAACCAAAAAGCGTTAAAAATGAACAAATTTACATATAAAATGTATGCTTTATTTCATTGTGTATTTTATTTAACACTTAATTTAAAAAACTCATAAGGATTACCAATAAAATATAAAATATAGTTAATGTAGCATCTTTCGCACATTCGTCGTTGTTCTACGATCACGACGATGCGTAGTTTAAAAACATATTTTGTTTTTAAAACCCTTGAGACAAGTTACCCCGTATTACCTATACAATATGCCGGTATATATATTTTTTTCCCGTAACTAAAATAACCTTGACTACAATACTAAACTAACTTATACCTACGAAGTTTGTATTTATGAATCTCTCACTATCTGAAAAATTGTAATAAATTGTTCGCCTTAAGAAATGGTGCATAGGTCACTGCATACACAATAAATAAGTTTGTTATCTACATAAAGATGGATTGCATGGGTTAGCTCAAAGTTTTATGATATTTTATTTTATTTCATTGGAAATCCAACAGACATTTATAAATTTATAAGATACAATTATATGATAAATACATATCATAAAGTCCAATTAGAGGCTTCCACATAATATTGTTATTATAAATGTTGTCACATAAAAATTATACATAACATAAAATAACTAATCATACAAAACTTATAATATTAATAAAAATATAAATGTAATACATATTCAACAATGTTTGAGTATGTCCAAATGCTTGCAGACTGGCTGGATTTCATCCCTAGGGAGTTATTCATATTTAAATTTATTTTAACAAACAGGCAAACATTTTAGAGAAGGGAATGACCTGTCATTGGCTGGTTTAAGTGGCCATATTCCCTTCTCAAAAATGTTTTCCCTCTCTGTTGAAATAAATTTAAATATGTAATACATATTAATTAAAATATATCTACTTTTGAATATTGGTCACACAGTTGCACATTATAATATATAATACAACTATAGTTGACCATACAGTGTACATTTATAATGTGCCTACATACAGAACTGCACATAATCTGCATAGTATAGGCTGCGGATTCAAGGCGCAACATCATAACTTGAATTATTTTTGGAAATTTAATTTTTAAAGGAAGTTAAAGATATGTTATTAATATCAATACAATTTAATTTCTGATTACACATATTGCAGGTTCTATTTACAAAAGAATTTTGAAAAGATTTAGTGGAACATGTTGATCTTGTTCATGAATTAATATAAGCCATTTTTTTTATTGCCTTTGCTAAATAGTTTAATTTCCTTGTAGATATGTTTCTTCTTATATACATACTGTTGCAATTGGCTTAGGTCGTATAAATAATAAAAAATGAATTCCGTGAGATAAATAGGTGAGATGAAAAAAAATAATAACTGCTCAGAATGATAAAGTTCGGTGAATTAAAAATATTTTATTGTTTTTTAATATACTCAAACTAAGTCGAATATTTTTTATATATCGTATTATCAGCGCTATGATTGTTTAAAGTTTTGTGATTTTGAAGTTATTTCGCCTGTGACGTCACAAGTTCTCTTAGGTGGGTTCTGCTGCTTGGTAAGTTGGCTATCCGTAAACAGGAAACCTAACACAACACTACCATTAACCAATCAACCGATTAAGAAGAACCAGTGACGTCGATCAAAGTAGTTTATTTTTATGAATTAATTCGTACATTTTCGAAAAACTGCGCCGAACAAACAATTTTTTATTTTTTATTAATAATTTTCATAAAAGGTACATGTTTTTAAAAAATTCCATACATATCTACTTTTACACATATAGTAAATTTTATCTATGCAACTCTCCAAAAAGGAGACTAACTCTTGTGCTTGGAGAGTGACTTACACTGTTGTAGTTGTTAATTGTTTATTACAAGAGTTTATATAATTTTAAATACGAGTATGTGAGAAAAAAATAAAAAACATAGGATATATAAAGAAAAAACATAAAACAATAATACATTCATACTAATTAAAATGTAATGTAGTTTTTACACGTGTTCAAAAAATTTCTTTAGATTTACTTTAAATTTATTTATTGATATATTATTGTTAATTGTTTTTAGTTCATTGGGAAGCTTATTATAATTTTTTACACCTTTGAAAACAAAGCTATTTTGACCATGACTTGTGTGGAATTATTTTTATATTATGTTAGTATCTGAATGACTTATTCATCTCAAATTCTTTTATTTTTTTCTTTTTTATATATTTGTATAATATAATTTATTTTGTTAAGAGTGTCTACTGTGTGAACCTTAAATATTTTAAATAGACTTTCCGTATTGAATGTTAAGGTTTCTTTAGAATTACTTTAATAATTAATCTTTGTACTATTTAAGAGGGTTAATATATTGGCGTATGAACCACCCTACCCTACAATACCATATTATAAAAAAAATATTAAGAAAAGTAATTATTAAACTATTGATTTAAAAAATATTCCTTAATCTAATAAATATGTATTTACATTTTCTAATACATTTAACTAGTTCGCTAATATGGCCTTTCCATTTTAAGTTTTGGTCTATGTATACACCGAGATATTTAATTTTATCTGTTGTATCAAGTACTGAGCATGTAAGATCGCAGTTAGTTTTGTTGCAATTGCTTTAATGAATAATTAATTTTACTACTGAATCTAAATTTGTTTTGTTAATAAAAAATGGGATGATTTTCGTCTTTCTGTATTTAATTTTTACCACAGGTAAGAAAAAGTTTTACACATACAATTTCCCGTAGCAATGACCTTCCTCGCTGTAAAATTTATTGTAAATTCTTTTTGCACAATTTATAAAATCGGTTATTTGAACTAGTCAAAAGCTTAATAAATGCCTTAATTTCCGTTGTTGTTTTATTTACCATCTAAAAAATCCGTAATTACATCGTTCACGAAACTAAATTCATTTCATTATTCCCTTTCGGCACCCAACGGTGCATAGGGCACTTCATATGTACAACAACCGCAGCGTTTGATCATTTTTGTTGATTGAATGTAAGATGATCAATCTTACGATTCTGGCAACAGTCCTAGGACTATGAAATATTATCGTATAAAAACACATTTTCAAAATAAATATTTCGTGTCAACTATGTCGAGAATCAAACCTAAAATTGCATGGTAAACAAATGCGCTGACTGTTATAAGACTATGGGGCGGACGAACCCACATAAATGAATTGGTGATACTAAAAAAAAAATTCATGATTTATTTATTTTTATTTATTTAATATATTTTAGTACATAAATATCGATGTTACTTTATACCATGTCGATATGTACCGATGAAAATATCTTTTATAATCGCAGTCCTGGTCTAATAATAAAAGTAATTTGAATTTTCTTAACCATTTAATTGAACATAAACATACCTTTGTTCACTCGAATTGCTCTTTAAGGCTACAATAACTTGTTATCAATTAAAAGCTGACACATATTTCTGTGGCTTTGATCTAAATGGGTCAATGTCGTAAATTGCAATTTTTTTATTTATTTTTATTTAATGCACAAAATACACAATTTTACATAGACACAATTATATTTTTTTATGTTCCGACTTGTTAGAAAATTCCGTGTTAAGTCGGAACTCTTCTATATATAAATCAAAAACATTTATAAACACATTAAATAATATACAAAATAATCAAAACAATATACAAAATAATAATAAAAAAATATTAATAATTAAATGTCGAGAAATTGAATGCAGAAAAGTTTTTCAATAATACATGGCAATATGTAATTAATAATTTGTGGTAATTTAAAAAAATATTCGATAATTCATTGATATTAAAAATAAATAAAAAAATATTCAAAACAGTAATAATAGTAACACATCTAATCGATAGAATATGTAATTTAATAAATACAATAATAAATAACGTTATGCTTCGATTAGCAATAGTTAAAATATATATTCACAAATTATTAAGCATCACTATTAAGTTTATTCAAAGATGATATATAAATATACGTTTATGAATAATAATGAAGACAGCATCGATATTGTATATTTATTCCCAAAATAATTTACGATTGCATGAACACTTACATCAACTATTTTGTTAAGTTTTCATGGTACCTGTTTTTTTTTTTCATTTCATTTATTTATTTTATTTGAGATATTTAGAACATTACAGAAAGAATCCCCAATTTATTCTAAAGACAATAATAAATCACAAATTACAGTAGATATATGTTATTGAAATAATATAACAAAATGTAAAAAGAACAATAGACAGTGCTTTCCTAAGGAAAGGCCCATTGTTGTAAAATATGTCGACATCCCCGAGGTGATGCGATTAAGTAGCAAGATTGCTCTACCAACCAGCATAACCATTGGCAGGTTGGTTCTGCATCGTGGTAGGTAAAACAATTGATGCTGTCTTTGTCGAAGATCAGGCACAAACAGACCTACATCCATCAAAATTTCTGAGTTATATATGCGACCACTGTTAAGTAAATAACTGCATTTATTGATACTATTCCTGGTTGATTACCTTTCGTTCCCATCCTTCCTTTGACTCATCCTTATGGTACCTACCTAACATCAAGATAGAAGAAATTCCAAATTAGAAGATTCGGATTTAGAACAAAAACCAAACAACATTTTTGACCTCACATAAATTCGGATAAAAAGTGCTTGGATTCGTCGCGTGTCGCCGAAAACATTGTTACATTTAATTGTTTATTATGTCATCCAGTGCCCGAAATTGAAGTACATTCACATCATGATCATATTAAAGGTAGGTATCCACTCCATGTTCCTATCCTTTCCTCAAATAATTCCCTATCGCAAAACTGAATGAAATTAGTTTTTCATTCACAGTCCGCTTTTTCATTAACAACCACCAATCACCTGGAAAAAGTGATCACCCAAATGAACGTCCCTCCTCCTCCACAATGACTGATAGCCTAGCATCCCCAGCAAAAAGTAGGTTGGGAAGAGCCAAAGATAACATCCACACTTTTTTAGGTACAGATAACAGATAGCACAGAAACTTCTTCTGCACTCTCTCCACCATCAAAGAGTATCGAGCCTCATGTGGCGACCAAATAATGGAACTAAACTCCAAATGACTTCTTACCGAGGAATGATACAATCTCCTCATAATCTGAGTGTTTTGGCATTTCTTAGAACAAAACCAAGCATTTTAAGGGAGTCATTACATAGGTTAACTATACGAAGATTAAAAGATAACTGAGCGTCAAACAACACCCCGAGATCTCTGAACATTGAAGCCCTTTCAAGCCTCACTCCATCCCGTCCATGAGATAACGATAGTATATTGTTTTGTATGCTCTTGTGTATGCCATTACAAAACATTTGGAGACATTGAAGAATAATTTGTTTTGTTTGCTCCATTGAATTATATTTTGAATGTCACACTGAAGTTTAATACAATCTGAAGAAGTCAGTATTTCACAAAATATCATTATAAATTGTTATCTTCCTTTATTCGTTTTTTTTTAACTAAGGTGCATTAGGTACCTACTGTTTATAATTACGAAAAAGTACATTTTTTTATGGCTAACACAGATCAGAAACTATAGTTACTGACATCTATTGGTAAGAAAAAGAACTAATTCATAAGTTTTATTTTTTACTTTGAGTTGAAATTTATTTAATATATTGCATCAGATTTTTTTATTCGAAATTACCCTGATATTGATGACTTTAATAAAAACCAAATATATAATAATGTTACACTACTTGTTAATAACTTTTAGTTATCCATCAATGGGTTTTGGGGTTACTTCTTCATTATCAGGTGCGTTTATTCTAAATTAATGTGGTTTAGACAAATAGTGTAAAATGCTCAGAGAAATAATTCTCTAGAGAAGCCCGTAAGCTTTATTTTACATGGCTAAGGCGTTCCATTTTTTTTGTTTGCTTTGTTTGGTTTTTAGTTCAATAACAAACGTGTAATGGATAATTTCGGTTTACCCTCGCAATTCTTAACGCAAGTACCTACGGCCCGCTGTTTTGTTGTAATCTGTCGCTAAGTTCATGATCAATAATCGTTTAATGGTTTTCCTCCATATATATGGGGGACTCTATTAGGATAATACTCATACCACAAAGTGAAAAATGTTTATGATAATAATGTACGTTTGGCTGACATCTATACGTGAAACTTCAAACTAAGTGACAGAAATCAGTATATCTAAGGTTCGAACCAGTTTTCTCAGTCGACTGAAATAATATTTTACCATAGGTACCTAATTTACCTAATTCTCTTTCACTATAATCAGGAAGTTCAATGCAACGGGAAATAGAATATTAAAAATGTTTTCTTACACACGGGGAAAATTAGATCATTTGACTGTATTGCGTTGTTTATTGAAAATGTATAAAGAAAATAATTGAAATGATTTTGATAATAATAAACTTTGAACGACTTTTTTTGAAAAAAAAATTTGTTAGTTATTAGAAGCATAAAAAATATTTTTAAATTTGTAATTTTGAATTTCCGCAAAACTAACATTCCATTGGCCGTGCTTCTAATACGTCACGATTCATATTTATTTGTTCCTGGCCATTAAAATTAGTTTAGAACATCATCACGAATCTTGACGTCACAAAAACCAAGGCCAAAGACGTCGCAATTTTCTTGCAAGGTATTTTTGTAAAATTTATTTTTAAAATTTATGCATGAAAACATTTCTCCACATATAGATTTTGAAAATAAAACGAAATTATCTTATTCCATTTCCTACCTTTTGGTCGGTTTTCGTAGTATGTGATATTGATCTATTGCACCCCAGACTGTTAGATGCCAAGTTTAAAAAATATATTTATTAGTTTTGTTAGTTTGTCGTATATTTTTTTTATTTTACATTTTTTTTTCTTATCTTTGTTTTAATTTTATATTACTTTTTCATTAATGTTTTAAATATTGTGATTTATTTATATTTATTACAATATAAGTACTATTTTTGTTATTATAATATGTGGTATATATTATAAATGTAGCTTTGGAACAGATATTTTTGTATCTCGTAGAGCTGAAGGGATTATTTTCTTGCATTTTTTACGTGTCAAATACTTATTTTGTATTGCTTCAAGTTTTTTTTACCAATAAACGCCGTATTTTCGCACTCAACTGAAAAAAAAAACAATAACAAAAAAAAATTAGTTTACAATCAATCGATAGGAAGTTTTTGGAAAGGGATATGGAGATTTAGGCATTTACAGAGCTTCTAACTTGAAATTAGATGGTTTTGATTTTATTTCACAAAATCAAATTCAAGTAGGGGTAAAAAAGTGGGGTAACAATTTGAAAGGGGGTTTTAGCTCTAAAAATATCACCCTAGAGGATCCTTTTCAACGACCTGTTGCTTATTTCTCGACTAACATATAAAATATAACACTCAAAAACGCACTAGGGACAGTATAGCCATACAGAAATTCGGAGAGTTAAATTGTACCTCAGACTGAACAACAAGAAAAATGAAAATATAATTAAAAGGGCATGAAATAATATTTTTTTGGTCATATGAATTGTTATATAATTGTATTTCAATGATTATTTTTTCGTAAATAGATTTTTTATTTTAGAAAATACGCATCTTATTATAATATTGTATTTTATTTTATTTTATTAAACAGCAAATCTGCCTTTTACAAAAAATTATAATACCACCATACTTGGCATAATAAATAAATATATTTTTTTTTAAAACATACATTTCCTTATATTCAAGATTTATAAAAAGAATTAAACTTAAAAATTAAACAAGATTTATATTAAAAAAATTAACCTCAAAATTATCCAGCATATTCAGTAGAAAGTTTTAAACAATTTAATAGTCAATGTAAAAAAAAAAATATTTTAAAGTAATATAATTTATTTATTTATATTTCTATAAGTATAAGTATTTCATGTTATTTCTTGTATTAGGATTGTTATTTAAAAAATATATATATTGTTTTATATACTTTTAATTCACTTTTTATGTTATTGTTAATTATTAAGGCCTAACACGAGCACAGCCTAAAAGCTTTGATATTATGTTGGTAAATATGTTTACAAAAAATGTAAATTGAAAAAAAAGTTTTAATTTAACTTTTTGTACATAATGTTATTTGAACATTTGCGGGCTTATTGCCAAATGGCATTTTTTTCCAACCAACCTATAAAATAATAGTTTTATTTTAATAATTCAGGTTACAGAACATATTCAATAGAAAAAAAAGATTTAAAAGCTTAAGATGTTTAAAAATAGAAATAAACGTATTTGTTTATAAATTACCTTAAATCAAAACTATTACTCAATGGGAAAAAGGAAAAAAGAGGAAAGAGGAAAGGAGGAGAGATTAAGGAACAGAAAGGAGATGTTTCTTCAGACGTGATTTAAACAGAGATAATGTAGTAACATCTTTGATGGTGGATGGGAGATGATTCCACATTCGAGCCGCATGGACACTATATGAGTGAGAGAAGAAAGAGGAATTGTGGATAGGTATTAAGAGAGTGCCTTGAGAATTATTACGAAGAGGTAAACCATGAACTGATAAGCGTTGATTTTTTTCTCGCAGGTATATAGGATCGTTAGGACTATGAAGTACATTGAACAGAAGTGAGAAAGAGTGACAGTCTCTCCGCTGTCTAATTTCATGTCTAGTGTCATAAGCCCTTAAATACGACTGACATATTCCTTTCTATAAAATGTTCTCCGTCTGTGTTGCAATATGTGTATCGTAATGGTATTTAATATATCTGTGATCGTAATGGTATTTAATATATCTGTGATCGTAATAATAAAGAAGTTCAGTATTTTTGTTAATTTTTTTTATTTGACTCTTCCAAATAAAAAAATTACATCATATTATCTGACTCATCTAAATTAAAAATATATATCATATTATCTGACTCACCCAAATTAAAAATATATGTCATATTATCTGACTTATCCGAATTAAAAAAATATATATCATATTATCGGACTCATACAAATTAAAAATACATATCATATTTATTTTTATTTATTTAGTATTTCACAGTTTTAAAATGTACAGAGTTTATTTGTTTCAGGTCCCGACTAGCTAGGAAATTCCTGTGTTTAGGAAGGACCTTATTTTTTTCATGTGTTTTTCTTTATTTTTAATTTCATTAAATGATGCTTAACAAATTCAAAGAATAATAATAACATTAGAAAAAATCAATATAAATATAAATTAGAAAACATGCAAGTAATAATAATAAAAATTGAATCATAAAAATAAATTAGAAAATATGCCATTAATAGTAAATAAATGAGACACAATTTTTATAAATTATAAAACATACCG
This sequence comes from Micrasema longulum, assembly GCF_059751315.1. Taxonomy (NCBI): domain Eukaryota; kingdom Metazoa; phylum Arthropoda; class Insecta; order Trichoptera; family Brachycentridae; genus Micrasema; species Micrasema longulum. The sequence continues at coordinate 206,230 of NW_028278951.1, forward strand.
ATAATAATAAAAATTTAACCACAAATACACATTATAAAATATAAAATTAGTAATAAAGAAATTAAACAAAAATATAAATTGGAAAACATACCGATAATAATAAAAATTGAAGCTTGAATACAAATTTGAAAATATATCGTTGGTAATTAAAAATTGAAGTACAAAAATAAATTACAGAACATACCATTTATATATTTTTTAAAAAATAAGATACGTGTAAAGTACTAGTATTAAAACGAAAAAAAAAACATATGTAAATGAATAAACATAGAAAGTAAAAATGAAATATACATAAAAACAATAAGAGATTTTTTTAATTATTATATATCGATATTATCGGCCAATGATTTTTAAAGTTTTGTATTTCTAAAATCCCTCGGCATGTGACGTCACACATTCTCTTCCGCTTCTTCTCGGTCCGTTCTGCCGATAAGCAGAACATATTCTGAGTCAGTGTGACATTATGAAAGACGAAAGAGACACTATGATCGCAAGTCTGAGTGAAGCGATGAGACCTGTGTATAACATAAAATATCTTTCCTCTAACAGAGAAATTTCAAGGCCTCCGAACAATTTGTGGGATCTTGGGTATCACTGTGAGAGTGAAGGGGTGCGGCAAATTAACTCGAGCATATTGCTTCTGTGGAGGCAGGGTGCGTGGGCTGTTGGATCGTTTGACCGTGGTGGGGGCGAAGTGTTGACTGTTTGTGTTGTTCTCTCCCTCCGGGGGTGGGTATGTCAAAAAATACCCCTCTTTGTTCCGTGTCTCGGTAACCGTTGATTGGGCTAACCTTTAATTCGGTATTTGTGGTAAAAATATACACATGAAAAAAACTGTATATAATTATGTATTTTGACTTGTTTTTTCTCTAGTATATCATGATCTGTATGTATCTGCAAGTATCTGCTTTTCAATTTGTTTATTAATGATGTTGCTAAATCATTCTATTACTCTCGTTTTTGGCTCTTCGCGGACGACAGCAAAATTCTCAAAATAATTCAAACTTTACAAAACTGTTTTCTTCTTCAATCAGACATTAACTCTTTTAACCAATGGTGTAAAGTCAATATATTAGAACTAAATATTAAAAAATGCTAAATAATGTCATTTCATCGAACAAAAAAACCGATATCCTTCGAGTACCATACCATCATATTAGAAAACTCCAAAATTGATGTAGTTAAGTCCATCAGAGATTTAGGAGTTGTTTTGGACTATAAACTGACATACAACGAGCATATAGATAATCCAGTAAATAAATCACTGAAATTACTTGGCTTCATTAACATAATATCCTCTGATTTTACAAATGTCCGTACTATCAAAACTTTTTATCGCTCAACTGTTCGCCCTCTTCTAGAATATGCCTCCGTGGTCTGGTCTCCATTCTATGTCAATTGCATAAATCACATTGAATCAGTCCAACATCACTTGCTTCAAAAAATAGCGTGGATGCTTGGACTAGAGAGAGATGATTATTATTATGCTGAAATAGAGTCAATGTTAAATATTTCTAGTCTACAAAAACGTAGAACTAGTATTGACTCATTAACAAATTACAACAGGGATGGAGAATACCTTAAATAAGGGAATATGGAAGTCAAGGCATGTACATGGCTTATGACCTGTCATTGGCTGGTTTAAGTGGCCACTTTACACACTGTGTAACATTCACCATTTTGCCTATGTTTGAACATCCATATTTCTTCAATCCTTCCATTTGTTGATTTTAGTGAAGTTAAAGAGCTGAAACCTTTATTGTTGTGAAGAGATTCATCTGACTGAATTATTTCACATACTGGGCAACGCCTGAAAACAATTTTTCAATTTTTAAACTTTTTTTGGACCAGTTGGTTTCATTACAATATTTGAGTTTGTCCAAATGTTCATAGACAAATTCAAATATTGTAATATTGACTCCATATATATGTTTGGCATACTAAATGGTATAATCGATGTTCCATCATTAATTGGACAAGTAAAATTCAATATTCCGACTCGTAGATTGAGAAACAATGAAGTACTGTTCATCGATCAGCATAGAACAAACTATGGCCTTAATTCTCCAAAGACCCGTCTTTGTCGTATTGTTAACTCAAGACAAGATCTGGACTTTTTTGGTTTAAGTTTACAACGATTTAAACGAGCACTAAATAAATAGTCCAGATCTTGTCTCGATGTCCCTTATGTTTGTCAATGCTTCTTTTTTTATTTTTATGTTTTAAACTATTCTTTTATTGTAATATTTAAACCTTATAAATTGTATACATGGACAATGTCCGTTAATAAATAAATAAATGATGTGTGATGTTTGATAACATTTTGAATATTTAGATGAAGTTGTGACAGAGGCATCGAGGGAGACTAAGGTAGATAAATCATGTATATTTATTGATTGCACCCTCTTTTTTTTCCTAGATTAAAAAAGAAGTAATGATGAATAGTCCAAAGAATAAAACTCTATTGGAGCATCACTTGAGTACAGAACTGAGTAAATGATGTCCTAATGGTGGGGCTGTATTTCAACAAGACTCAGTTCCTTGTCATGTATCGAAGTTTATGCTTAAGTATTTCAATGATAAAAAGATAACTCTTTTAGACTCGTCGGTAAATTCAATTGACCTTAACCCTATAACCCTTTCGCTCCTGGCCAACACGTTTATGTAGGTACAAACAAAAATTCAAATTGCCTTCCATATTCTGTTAGATCCTGGCCACAACAATTGTTCATGTTACTGGCCACTTGGAACATATTTTTTATATGAAAGCTCCAGTATCCAAAGTGGAGAGATGGTCCAAAAAAGGAGAGTAAAGAAAATTTTGAAAAATATCTCAGGCGCAAAAGGGATAGAAAATTTGTGGGCGATTTGTAAATCTAGGATACAAAAATTGGACTGCACCACCAAGATAAAGATGCTAAAAGCTGTTATTCAGATGTGGGTTCGAGATGACAGAATAAAATAAAATTGCCGAAGTTTAATTGATTCCATGGCAAAACGTCTTCAGGCTGTTATAAAAACAAAAGAACATACACCCTATTAAATAAAAAATATTTTATTATTGTACGTCACTCAAAATATTAATGAAAAAACGTATTTTATGATTACAAGGAATTTTATGATTACAAGGAATTTATGATTACGAGGATTTTATGATTACAAGGAATTTTATGATTATAAGGATTTATAATTACAAAGAATTTATGATTACGAGGATTTTAAGATTACAAGGAATTTAAGGAAATATATGTCATTTAGCACGTATTCTATTTATAATTTTATATAGTTTTATAATGAAAATGTATTTGAATTACATGTATTTAAATTTAATTAAAATTATAACAGGGGCCGCTGGTTGGTAGTTCTATCGACAGCTATGTCTCCATATATAAATTTTACACCAGTTTTTATTATATACATTCAAACAAAACATATATTCTTATAATTGTTATTACTTTATACTTAAATGATTTTAATTTAAATTCTTTTTTTACATAATTATATAAAATCATGATTTACAACCCCTGCTTGCATTTGTATATAACAGAAATTTGTTTAGTCTCCCACCAGTCTGACGATGTCGCTCACGACGAAACCCGGTCACTGGTAAAAAATTAGTAAGAAAATTGTAAATAAAAGTGGAATAAAACTTTAAAGTATTTTTATTATTATAATAGATAAGTAAATAAAAACGCCTTAGTTGTTATTTAATTTTTTTTTAAATATATATTAGCGTTCTTATGATATAACTAGATATTTCAATTTTGGTGACCATTTTCAACGACTTGTAAATAACTCACTATTAGCAAGTGGAAATCAAATTGAGGCGGAGGGGGCTTCGAACCTCGGACCTCTGATCCGTGAGTCCGCAACACTAGCTACGGGATCACAACCCGATTCCAACATTTTTTTATTTTTGATTTTTATTAATAAACCCTTATGGGTCACATACATTTAACAAAATATTTTTACTTTCAAAATTCATATTCTACTGTTAATGATAATATTTTTAATATGTTTTGTAAAGGTTGTCTGAGTCTTTTGTTTAGTTTTGTCTGGTAGTTTATTGTATAATTTCAGTCCCTGGTTTATTAGTCTCGACTGTCCTTGTCTCGTTTTAGAAAATTGCATATGATATTTTTCTGATATTCCCGTATTGTGCCCATGTTTACTACAATTTTTTTCAAGTTTTAGTTCTTCGTCTATAATTACATCAGGGTTAATTTATTAATAAATTTTAAGGATTCTAGTTTAAAGAGTTCAGTTACATTTCATTGCTTAGTTTGTTTAAACAGTTATTTAGATGCTGCCAACATGATTTAAATAAGAGAGGTCATATACTAACTTAAATACTTTATTTTGCTGTCTATGTAGTCTGTTTATGTCATTTTGATTTCCTGTTTCCCATAGTAGTTGCATATAACTTAACAAAATAATATAAAGTAAAACAGAACACAAGAGATTTTAATGATAACTTTATCAAAATCATTATTTAAATTTAGCGAGTACTCTCAGGTAAAAATCCTGCAAAAGAAAATCATTTAGAAATTAGTCGATTTTATGGTGTACTGGTTATTGCGTTTGCCAGTCATTAAATAAATAAATACTTGTAAAACAATAAATATCGATCCACCGTATTGTATTATATAATGCCGTGTAGATTTTTGCCGTGGTGTGAAATGGGCCAATCATGCGATATCACGCAGTGGGTTTGCACGTGCATAGCGATCCAGTCTGCTTGAATGTACGGTAGTAAATGAAATTAATAGTTTTCACTAGAAAACACGAAACAAATAAAAATACTAATCGTTTATTCATGATAACTTTGAAACTAAACCTCAGAGGATTGAGAGGATTTTATCAGTTGATAAAGATCAACATATTATGCATAGCTGGATTTATAATTTTTGTTCTCTCAAATTTTATCTCAAGGTTGAATAAAAATACCGACGATATCGCTATCCCAAAGCAACAGAGAGATACACCGCAAGACAAAAAAAATTACGAGTTTACCTGCTACCGCGCCCCTTGACTTTACTGAACCCTTTTTCTAAGAAATCCTTTATCGATACCTCTTTCTTTTGTTTAATAAATTAAGGACACTATGTGTCACCTTTCTACAATATTTACATTTTAAAATGTCTCAACAGTCTTGTTTTACCCGCGTTTGAGTGAACATAACACAACAATCATGGAAAGTGCAAAGCAAATGTCGATTGCGATAAAATCCAAAATAATCACATTGTCGCAAGAAAACATATCTAATTGTGAAATATCTCGTCGAGTTGGGTATTCAGAAGGTGCAGTGAGGTTTTTATTTAAAAAAATCCAAGAAACTGGATCCATAGAACGGAAAAAAGGAAGCGGACGGGGGCGCGTGACATCTGCCCGAGATGATCGCTTAATAAAAAAAATTGTTATGCGCGATCGATTTTTAACGGCACCTGAAATACACGCAGAGGTGCAGTCTACCAGCACATCAACATTTTCAGTAAAAACAGTGTCCAGGCGGCTGTTGGAGCATGGTTTCCAAGCACGGAGTCCCGCAAAGAAACCATTACTCACGGACAAAATGAAGAAGGCTAGACTGGATTGGGCGAAAGAGCACCAGAATTGGACCTTGGAGGATTGGCAAAATGTTGTTTTCTCTGATGAATCAAAATTCAACCTTTTTGGTCCAGACAGCAGAAAGATAGTTCGACGAAAACGTGGGGAAAGATATCATCCGTCGTGCGTCACTCGAACCGTTAAACATTCACCCTACGTGATGATTTGGGGGTGCATGACAGCATACGGTTTATGACCTCTAAATTTTGTACAGGGTACGATGAATGCCATTCAGTACAAAAAAGTGTTAAAAAAACATATTATTCCAACAATCGAGGACATTACGCAGTATACCGCGGACCCAATTTTTCAGGACGATTCTGCGCCGTGCCATAGAGCCCGCACTGTGAGTACAAATATATATATTTTTAAATGCATTTTGTGACCACATGATAAATAATTTATTGTTTTTTTATAGATCAATGAATTCAAGGAGAAAATTGGCTTAAAATCGTTGACGTGGCCCGGGAATAGCCCTGATTTGAACCCGATAGAAAATTTATGGGCGATTATGAAAAAAAAAGTCGGGAAAAAAAAATCAAAAAACATTGAGGAATTAAAAAAAACTTAATTCAAGTTTGGGAAGAAGAAATAACATCAGAAATTTTAGATTCGCTTTACGCTTCTCTAAATAATAGAATTTTACATGTTATAAAAAATAAAGGTGAATTCACTAAGTACTAAATATTTTTAAATGTTATAAATATGTTTAAATGTAAAATACTTTAATTTAAAATAAAGCGATAAGAACCTACTTCTTAAATATGAATTAAAAAATAACATGTCTTTTATTATTCCATCACAAACACTCGACCATAAATGAACCGTTATGGGTCTCTAAGGTTCGGGTAATCTGATACCTGATACATAATGGCAATTTCTAAGTACAATTCATGAGTAAGATTTTTTATTTTAACCTTGAAATAACGAGTAGTCATCACATATGTCAAACAATATAAAAAAAACTAATTAAATATCAAGAATAATTCATTATATGTCAATTTTAGTTTTTTTTGAGAACTCGTAAATTTATTTGTCTTGCGGTGTATATCTAAAGAACATATTCTGAGATAATCAACTGTTGAGGTGTGCAAAGGGTCTGACTGAATGAAATGATTTAAAGTAGTTATGAATAGTATATTTTCACATAGGCAAACTATCTAAGCTCAAAATTTTATAATTTGAAACCATTAATTTATTTAATTTACTAACATATTTGCATGTGTAGTAGCTCAAAATTTGAAATTTCTTTTCAAGGATGTTTAAAGCTAGCGCTATCTTTTGGGTCTTATAATTTTATCAGAAAGAAAAATTCAATGAAATTAAAATAAATATGTTTAATTTAAATTTATTATTATGTCTCCTGATTGTATTTGAAGAATAATTTATTTGCTACTTTCAGAATCAATTATAAGATACGCCTTAACCTCATGGGCTTTTTCCAGTAATACAAACATAAATCTTGTTCAGAACTTACAAAATTCAATGATCAAATTATCAATAAAAAAATATGTACTGTCAGCGACACGATATTCCAATATCCTTAATGTACACATTTATAAATATTTAATCCGTTTGAGCTTTATTATGGTCCAAGCTGGTTTCTCAGCATGCGTCTCCATCTGAATATAGAAATAAATTAGAGCATGTATATAATACTCGGTTCACTAGTGTAGATGGACTAGCTCTCCCTTAATTAATTAATTCTAAACTCTCCCTAATAATTAAAATCTTATATACGCTAAGTAGAACAAAAATGTGTTCGATATTCTCATGAAATGTTTTCAATTTTCTGGACACTATATTAATATATTATGCATACACGATATTAATATGCCACCACCTCTTGTTTTGTCACTTGTCTTCTTACTTCTATCCAGGCGATAAATATTTAAGTTATGCATTCCGAATTCAGACGTATTAATATCCCTATGAAGCCACGTTTCTGTGAAAATAAAGACGTCGTACAGTAATGTGGGAGTGGTTTTTGTGAATTCTGGGAGCTTTGTGCACAAACCTCTCAGATTTTGATATAGAAATGACAGTTAAACTATTTTCGGTATGGAATTAATATATTTTATTGTTAAATGCTCTTCACTATTACTTATCCTAGATTCTAGCTCACTTCTTAGATCAGTTAGGTGATTTCTTTGTTTGGTTATTTTGGTATTTTTGCCTTAAAGCGCAGAAGCCGTTTGGTTTGAGAAGAATCGCGCAGTTCAACCTTAATTGGCCTATTTACTCCTTCCCGTTGTATGCCCAGTCTATAAATTTTTATCAAGTCGCTATTTGGTAGTGGTTCAATTTGATTAGTTACAAGATGAGCTGTTTTCGTGTCATCATCAATCATCTTTGGTTGGGTGGAAGATACACTGTCTAGTATGTTAAAAATAATTAAATTTTTCGATCGCTCCTTTCGTTCTTCAATTTCCGAGATTGCTTCAAAAAAATCTGTGGTGTTCACCGAGTTACTTGCAGACGCAAAAAGCTGGGGTAACTTCTTATAGGCTGCTAACTCACCCTCAAGAATGCCCATTGAGACTGCCATTTCACCAACAGTGCCTAATAGTTCCGACATTTGAGGCGAGATTTTACCTAACTGTTCCTTTGTAAATTTGTTGGTCGGTTCATTAATTATTTTAAGTATTAAATTGACTATATTTTTAGCTTTAGTCATATAACTTAGCGCGTTTGATGATTGGGCCATTTCAAAATATTATCAAAGTCGTATGTAAGTAGGTACCTAACTAATGGCACAGCACTAGTATCAGCCAGCACTAATGGCAATGCAGTTTACTTTTCGTCGGAAAAATCGAATGCGTTTTTATTGCACAAATAGAGATGTCGGTAATACAGTTTACGTCGCGTCGGTAAAATCGAATAATATGAACTGTCTCTCACGATAAATTATACACAAACAACTGACGATTACTCAAAATTAAACGATCACAATGATCACCCACAGAATATGAGTCGCTAAATAACAGCCTTAATATGTATACTTCCTTGTATCACTTCACAATGCTTGAATTATTAAATACGTTAAATACTACTAGACGGTAGGTTTAGGAATACTACTGATGACTGTATTGTACGTGTATAATTATGTATATATATTAGAACTTAACTATGAGCATCTGCTGACGAATTAAATTTTATGCAGTTCATTAGGACTTGATGATAATTTGTATTTCACTTATTGTATGTTTTTGATAAATAAAAAAATAAAAAATCTTCAAAATAATTATGGAATTTTTAGATAATAATTTTTCTGCTCTATACGAATAGACTTATGTGCAGCCCTTAAATAAAATTAAAGTATTTACTTCTTAAAACCGATCTTAAGATCTTTTAGTACGGAATTAGCGATATATACTATTAATTTAGTATACAAGGTAATAATTAGCATCTTTCTTAGATAACGAAGCTTTTATATTTTTTAAACCTTGAGTAAAAATAAGGGTTCTCGATAACCCGGTAATTAAATTTCCGAATTATGAGTCGAGGCATAATCCAAGGACATGAAAGGACCCTAAAGTTCCGAGTCAACCTCTCTGCGTATATTGTTGGGTTTCTACTCGCTTTGTTGATTACCTTTGATCATTAAGGTCATTTAGTCTCTCCCTCTAAAGCCTGAAAATGTTCCATAGAAATAAGACAGGTTTACGTAATATCGCCAACAGAATTTTTAAATCCTTTCAACCCTTTGCTTCCTGAGTACACAAATTTGTCCAGTAGCTTAATTACAAATAACTGTCGACGTGCTAATAAGCGACGTGATAACAATTTATCACCATGGTTTTTTATCGTATTTGCAACATCCGTGAACACTTAATATTAAATGTCAAAATATTTACGTTTCGCGACGTAAAATCCTGCTGCGCAATCACATATTTGAATTTCTAAGAATATTCCAAAACTGCTATTTTTATTTATGTATTTATTATTTATCATTCTATTCATTGCATTAAGCCGGCGGTTGGCAAGCCAAATGTCAAGAATAGCAGTCGCCATAGTAATTGAAATTTAACATTTACTTTTTTGTATAGATACTCCTTACTATTTTGCAAATTAAATAAATTGTTTTATTTTTTAAAGTAAACGCCGATTTTTCGCCAGTGAAATGAATTTATTTACGAGAAAAAAAAACAAACCGACACGAGCGTTGACTTAGAGATTACACATGCGTTGACTTATGACTGCGATAACTTAAGCATGTTCATTATTGTTGATTGTGATCGCTCAAATGCTTAGCATGTTTTTAAGCAGCTCGATAGTTATTTGTGATTGAGCTACTGAGGGTATTCGAAGGTATTATATCTAAGCTGTATTACCTCAAGCAGTATGTGGAAAGTGTTAATAATTAAATAACATAAAAATGTATTTGTATTTTGATCTTTATTTTGCTTGTTATAATATTTTTGTGTTTATAATAATTGTGTGTTCTGTCGTGAATGTAAATTATAATAAATGTAATTATCTTAAGGACATGTTTTTTCAATTAAACAGCTGGTCCAAAAAGAAGTATGAAAATTGGAAAATAGTTTTCAGGCATTACTTGGTATGTAAAATAATTTAATCAAATGAATTAAATTACAACAATAATGGCTTTTAAGCTCTTGAACTTCGCAAAATCAATAATGAAAGTACTTTCTCCGCATACCTGAAACTGTTTTTAGGACCGTGGGTCTTCCAATTGGTTTTACTCATGCAAAAAAGAAATGTGTGTCAATAAACGCGCCGTGACGTAGTTGCTTAGACGGCTAACTGTGAAACTGGCGTCGCGAGTTCGATTCCCGCCAGTTGCAAGAAAAACAAAAGGTTTTTTCTCAATTGTTCTAGGTGTTGTGGTGTATTTCTTATAACCTATTTCCAAATCCCCTCTTTTCCACCTGCTGACAAGCCTCTGAATAGAGGCTTAGCGGGTTTATCCTTTTAAAAAAAAAATATTAAAAAATGAGTTTCCCTTTTAAAATGTTCAATTTCATATACTGCGATTTTAATTTCATTTAATTTTTTTGTTTATATCTTTGTCTACTTAACTCCGGACAATAAATATCTCTTAAAACATTGTAAAACCATTTTTCATGGATTAGAAATTGTAATATATTTATCAGAAAATTTGATTATTCCCCTAGAATAGCTATCAGAATAACTTGGAATGCTTAGACATCAATATATATTTTCTTTTCTAAAATGTTCTCCATCTCTGTTATAAATCATGAAGGCAGGTTGATATATAAACTTCCATACCATAAATAGGAATTAACTTAATCTGTCACAACTTGTGTATATTCTACGTGTTTTTTCCTTATCTTTAAACATATAAATTTATTGTATAAATAAAAGACAAGTGATACTTTAATCCACAAATTTGGAATATCCAGTGACCGGTTTCACCGCTTTCGCGACATCTTCGAGACTGGTATCTTTATTAAGGAGTTCAATGTATTTATACAAAACAGAGGTAAGGATAGATAATTCAAAATTATATGAAAGTAAATAAAATAAAGTTATATTTATCTTAAGGATCATTAAAAAAAATCGAGTTAACTAATGAGTTGATAAAATCATATTTTATTAATTATGATAAAATTATAAAAAAACTTATCAATGAAACTTCATGGTTTTGTTTTACTTTTTATTTTTTTGACCAACGAGCGCTTTCGCCTAGGTAGGCATTTTCAAGACCGGTGAATTGTTTACATAATTTACAGTTTTTACACCAGTCAACAATTCACCAGTCTTGAAGATGCCTACCTAGGCGAAAGCGCTTGTTGGTCAAAATAATAAAAAGTAAAACTAAACCAAGAAGTTTTATTGATAAGTTTATTTATAATTTTATCATAATCATTAACTGTGGAGTTTTATCAAGAAATATCAACAAAATTCATATGCAATATTATATTTTAATCAGTTAAGGTATTTTATTTTTAGTGCCCCATCCTTCGTGAGTGTGATTTTGGTCAATTATGATTTCTGAAATAGGATAGATATTTCATTTTAACTATCATGCATAAGGCTTAGGGTTCAATTACTGGCAAGGTCAACATGCATAATTGATTGAAAGGAGTTAAATATTTTATCGCCTTTTACCTTCACTTAAGCAGTATTTCAAGTGTAATGTAGATATACTATGATAAGGACTGCGTTTCAAACCTAACCCCGGGGCTACGAAACAGCGCAATGAAAAAACACTTGAAATAAATATTACGCGTCGATTTTGCCAGAAATTGAATCCGGGACATTTTACATTGTAGGCAAATGCTGTTACTCATCAGTTGACCAGAATTTTTAAGTGAAAAATTTCGCTAAGATTCAGCCGGCTTCGCGTCACGCCCCCTGCAATCTCGCGAGACTATCCCGCGTTCCGCGCAAGCTTTCTACTCTCAAACACATCGGCCGTCGCTGTCGCGCGGGCGCTGCGGCGCCCGGGGAGACGAGGACGGCGCGTGTGGCGTCGCGACGGCGGGCGCTCGAAGCTGAGAATCTGGAAAATACAGACAGTACCGAAGGCGACGCGGACAAGGAAGAACGCCCGCGCTTTGACGGGAAAATTCAAACAGTGAACGCGTAACCGTTTGCAAAACTGAAAAAAATATCCAATCAAATATTTTTTCGCGCGCTTTGTGACGCCTGGCTGTTTTGTGATTACCGAAGATTTTATTTTTTATTTTACTGTTTTTTTGTGTGCCCGCCAGTGATATTTCGTATTTTATTAAGGTATGCGCGGATTTCGTTCGTTTATATATAGTTTGACGCGTTAGCACTTGCCCGAGATGTATATTCACTATTGGAATCGAATATAACAGCTGTTTAACTACAGAGGCCTTGGTTTTAACACGAAACAAATTAAAACCACTTCAACATATTTATTCAGAGAAAGCACATTTAAATTTAACGACACTCGTATTTTAATTATCAAAATGAGTGGCAAATACCACTAAAAATTACGATTTCGACTTAAAATTTATAATTCAAAAATAAATTCGATTAAATCTTGGAATAATGATTGGATAAAAAACACAGTTAGGTCTTTGAAATACACCCAAAATCCTAGACAGGTGCTTTTGTCTCAATGGCTGTAAAGTAAAAATTCTAAAAAATCAGAATAAAATTGAGGAGAGATTAATCTGCTTTGCTCGCTTGTTTGCCTGAGATGTTTTACGTCCTAGGGTCGATTCCTAGTTGGGTGGACGTAGAATTTTGATCTTAATGTCAGTTCTACACTGCAATATTTCATTTTTTCTGGTCTGGCACCTGAAGCGTAAAACTGATTACCTTACCTTCCATGTAACGAATAAGATTAATTCATGGTGCAGTTGGAGTACAAGTCAGTGCTCTATGTACCATTAAGGGTACCGATAAGAAATTATAATGCTAAGTAATTAAAAAAGGGACAAATAATATTATTTAATATTGATAATGTTTTTGTTTGCATAAATTATTGATTATTTGCTATGTGTCAATAATTCTGTTGATACAGATTTCAGGTAGTTTCATATTAAATGATTGAGTACGGTACTGTTTTTTTAATTTGTATTGTACGCTTTGCAGTCAAGAAATTAGTGCATTCGTCTGCATTTACGGGGTCCTAGGTTTGATTCTCGGGAGAGTAATTATATTTCGAAAAAAAATGGAAATGCATTTACGAATACTTAATTTAAAACTACTAGTTTTGTACATAACGGAGTGTAAATATTTGTATATAATCACTTACCTACTTCTTTTCTATGTCTACCGGTTTCAAGACGTACCCGTCTCTTTCTCAGAACACCAATTAAACCATCATGCAAATCCCACTATACACCTTCACCATAGTTGTTGCACAAAAATACAAAACCTACACGACATGCATTTTAATAAAAAACATATCATTTTAAATATAATTCTTTTGTACGTGTGATGTCACTGAACTCCTAAACGATTTAACTGATTTACGTGCGGTTTTCAGAGAAATGTAGATCTTTGAGCTGCACGTGTTTGTAGGTATTAAAATTATCAATCTAATGTATTAAAAATAATTAAGGAGCATAATTGTTTTATTAATCGATCTACCGGGGTTGTATTAGGAGAGAATGCATATCCAAAAAATGGAAGGATGTTGTTTTTATGTGTGTAAAAAAAGTTTGTTTTTGAATGTTTACAAACAACATTCGTTTTTTGTTAATCGCTATCAGATTCCTTCCTTAAACTCCTTATAATTTCTACCCATGTATTTCTTTTTCCTGGATTAACTAACATTAACGAAATAATATTAACTAACATTCCATACATTAAAAAAATAATATTCCTATATAAGTGCACCCCGTTGAAGAGAAGAGCGGAGTTTGATATTTGGAAAAAGAAGTCAAAATTTAAAAAATATTTATTTTATGTTTTGGAATTCAACCATAAAAAAGTACCTTAGTACCTACCTAATTACATTCAATATTTAAATTTTAATATTTTTTAGTTTTGGAATTCATTCATAAACAAGTACCTAGGTACCTACTCACCAAAAAGTATTTTTGTTTTTATCCGGACAGTTTTTGCACGATTTGGTTTCGAATCAAATATTAAGGTCACATAAAAACCCGGCTGGCGGTTTAAGAATGACTAAATTCGCGTTGAGCATGAGTTGGATGTCACAATTTTGGAAGGCTCCGGGTAAAGCGCGGTCTGAATTTTCTTCATTAATACGTACTCCCGTATTTTCTCCATGGATTATGACACTAGAGAAGTGATTTTTGCACGATTAATATTTGAGTACGACGAGGTCTCTCAGCCAATCAGATGAGGAGAAAAAACGAAAAGCTAACCTTATTTAGAATATATATAGCTCCAAAAAGGCAAAAATAAATAACACGAATCATTTACGAAAAAACGTTTGTTTAAGCAGCTTATAGCAGGCATGCCAACGTTCGGGCAGGACGTCTGTCAGGGCCGCTAGTATATAATATGTAAATAAATGATAAATAAATATAAATAATAATAAATAGTAGACATAGAAAAGTCGGTAAGTGGTTATATATTGATATTTTATCACATTTAATAAAATGTTTAACCGCAAATTTAATTCTTTAAATATTAATAATAAAATAAATGTGTGTGCTTACTATATAAGTTTCTCTAAAGGCAAAGTAAGAATACAGTTCTGTGTCTGAAATAGAACCTTAGACGAGCGTGTTGTACATAGGTAAAAAATCAGGTAAAAAATCCAGAAAAAATGTAATCAAGTTAAGAAAAGTCCGTTCCATAGGATAGTGTTCGGCGCGTTTGCCTACCGTGCTTGAGGCCCCGGGTTCAATTCCTAGGAAGGTCAACATGAAATATTGATTAAAAATGTGGTTCTTCACTGCAACATCTCATGTTCCTGAGTGTAACAAATCATAGGCTTTATTTTATGCACCAATTGTATGGCAGTTGGTGTTGACTTCCAGACCGAGAATTTCTCTGCGTTAATTTCGAAACAGGATTGGAAATATTTGTTATCCGTCGTGAATTTTCGTGATAAGAAGTGAAAATGTCCACGCGAACGGGTACTACTGGGGTCGGCAGCGGCAGCACCCGAAGTCCGTTCGGGCCTTCGTCCGTGGCCACCAGCCAGAGGAAGCATCGCTCCAGGAGTACGGCAAGATATGCCGACCTGGAGAAGCCGAAGAAGAAGAAGAATCTCAGTGGAGCCACTAGCCTCGTGGCCATACCGAACACCATTAAACTCAGCATGTTGAATAGTGGACTTCTTTCCTTTGGTGAGTTGAATCAATTGATTATTTATTAATCGTAAATTCCATTATTTTTTTTTGATTTTATTGACGTACACTATTTTACACGGATAATCAATATAATGATTGTAATCTTTGAAGTTATTGCCATCGAATAATGTCCACAATTTATTTACATAAAAATTATGACTATATTATCAAGTCGATTTGACTTAATTACGCTAAGTCCCAGTAAGACAGAATAAAAAATTTCACTAACCAAAAAACAATAAGTAATATATTTTATTTATTTTTATTTTTATTATTTTCTTTTATTTAGAAAACATACAGAACAGTTACATTGTTTTATATTTTACACAGTTAGACTTAACTCTAATGAACCAGTGAAGTATCCATATTATTAAATTATTATATGTTAGGTTATTAATTAAAGTACAAAAAAGAGAAGGAAAATAAACATAAATAGATGTTGTTTAAAAATTACAATTAAAGTAAAAAAATGAAGAAAATTTGTAAAAGTAATTAAAAGTTAAGAATTAAAATAAAGAATGAAAAACATGCTTAGATTAAAAAATAAAATAATATAATAACATTATTACATATTTTAGGTGTTAACGTAAGTTGTGTCTGTTTTTTTCAAATTTAAAAATAAACACAAAAAGTTGATCAAAACTGTATTTTTTTTTTAGATATCAAAAACATTTCTCACTTAGTGATAATATGACGTTTTACATTTATTTATAAATTTGTATAAATCACTTGAACTTTTTATTTATAAATCGACTGGTTTAGAGGTTACTCCCTCATCATCAAGACTTGTTTAAAGTTAGAATTACTCATAGTATCCTCTTTCTCTCTCCTTCTTTCATTCTTCCGTTTCATTCTTACAATATTTTATAAATAAAAAGCGGCGTGAGTAATTTTAAGTTAGTTCAAGTCCTGATGATAAGAACATGACACTGAAACCAGTCGACGTATAACTCAGTTGTTAAAGTGTTTTATGCAAATAAAAATATTTTTTAAAAAAATGCACTTATATAATTAAATAAGAGTAAAACGGTAAAAGTTATACGTCCTTTAAAAAAAAATATTCCGGTCTACAAGATATTGTATCTGCTTTTACGTTACATTTATTATTTGGATTTACGACAAGCCTTAAAAATGGAATGTCAAAAAGACGAAATTGAACATTTTCGACATAGCCTTCTGTTTTCGTTTTATGGGAATAAAAGAGAAAACAAGTAAGGAGAATGTAGTTTTTTTTTTTTTTTTTTAAATTTTTATTCCAGTAAAATGGCTATAACATATAAACATGAACACAAATATAAATATAAACAAAAATATAACAATAAACATAAATATAACAATAAACATAAATATAACAATAAACATAAATATAAACATAAAATAAAATTTTATATTGCAGCACTTATGGTGGTCTTAACATATCGCGCCATCGCTTGAACAACGGTGATTGGATCCACTCCGCAGTGGCTTAGAGAATTTCGTTATTAGACTTTTTTAGGCATTCCCATAGGCTCCAGGCTCTTTGGCGAAGCAGGGCAGCGAAGGTGTTTATTCGTCCAGCTGTAAACATTTCAGAGGCACTGCAGTACCTAGGCAATCCGAATAATTGTCGGTATGAGTTGTTATACGTGATCCTTAATTTATTCCACGCTCCTTGCGTATAGTTGTTCCAAAGTTCCGCTGTATACATGGACGGATGTTTTGACTATTTTGTTGTTATTTATCTTCTTGTTATCTTTATTTGGAAATAAAAGGACACAATTCATAGTATGTAAAAACTTATACTTAATGTAAAAGTTTTATTATTAAACTTTCATACGGTTTTAGAGAAAGTCGTTAAAAATAAAACACTTTTTTTAATAAACGATTCATGTCAACCGTGTCGTGAATCGAACCTGAGACCTCTTGCATGATAGGCAAACACGCTAATTATTGGAATGCGAGGTGCTTTGACAGTTTTAGCTTTGTGCTTTGCAGTGGCGTCTTTGATACCAAATTTCTAGTGAAGCTCAGCCTTTAAGCATAAGTATAATATGCGTAAATGTTAAGTAAGTACCTACAGTAAATAACTCAGTACGGACCATGTTTGTAGGCATATTTAAGCATTTTTATATTGGTTGCTAGTTTTTATTGTTGATATAATGCAAAATAAAATACATTCTAGGTACTGGTAAATAGCAATGATTTCTTAGTGAGGATCAGCCTCACTTGCTTCATATGCTCCTTCATCCTTGGTGCTTTGTGTTACTCGCCTCTTTGGCACGCGAAAGAATTTGATTTAATTTTTATTTTCGATCAAATTACATTATTTTCTCTAGAAACGTCTAATATTATTCTTCTTAGAACATCCTGGTGAACTGCTAATTTTGCATCTTACTTATTTTTTAATATAACGTTAAAATTTCTGCTTAATATTAAAAAATCAACAGCGATGCAGTAAAAAACAGATTTCAGACACCAAAAATATAGGCCAACCTATTATTAGCATTGCATTCATTGGGGCGACCCAATCTGTATGTACTTTTATTAACCCTTTCACCCGGGCGGTTATTTTTATTTAATTTTGATAAATTTAAGACAAAGTCTATCTTATTTCTGGATTTAGGTAGAGAAAAATTGCAAAACTTACTAAAAAACATTCTAAAATCATACATCTTTATATGGGAGGGTCCGATGTCTTGTAGGGTACCCGCTGGCACAGCGCGGGTTTAAACTGTGTAACTCGGTCATAAGCTTAGACTATACCCTGTCTGCGTAATCTATAAGTTTGAAAGCACTACAATTAATGACATGAATCATACACGTATATATAATTCCTCTGTACGTGTGATGTCATCGTACTCCTAAACGGCTTAACCGATTTACGTGCGGTTTTCATTGAAATATAGATCTTTGCGCTGTGCGTGTTTGTAGATATTAAAATCTTCAATCAAATGTGTAAAAAAAAGTTAGGAGCATAAATGTTTTATTCATCGATCTACCAAGATTGCATTCGAGAAGAATGCATTTGCAAAAAAATGGAAAAATTTGTTTTTGAATGTTTACAAACATCATTGGTTTTTTGTAGATCTCGATCAGATTTTTTCCTTAAATTCCTTAAAATTTCTACCCATTTATTTCTTTTTATTGGATTTTTGGTTAAATCAAAATATTATTGATTTCAATACATTCAAAAAATCGTATTCCTACTTAAGTACACCCCTTTGTTGGTGAGACGACCGGAGTTCGACGTTTGCAAAAAGAATGCTATAAATGAAAAAATATTTATTTTGTGTTTTGGAATTCAACCATAAACAAGTACCAAGACACCTACTTGAATTCAATATTTGAATATGACTAATTGTTAGTTTTGGAATTAAATCACGAACAGGTATCTAGGTACCTACTTAATAATGAAAAGTCTTTTGCCAACATTCCGGCAGGACAACGTCTGTCGGGTCCGCTAGTAGTAAATAAGTTTAAGTTCCTATAGCGTACATTAAAGAACTCTTACATATGAGTTTTATGTAAAGTAAAACATAACAACGATCTAAAAATCTCAGTCAGCATCGTAGTGTAGTGGTCAGCGTATTTGCCTACCATGGAAGAGATCTTGGGTTCAATTCTAGGCATGGTTGATACGAAATATTGATTGAAAAGATATCTTTTATTTTTAATTCATTATTCTTTTTCCGCACCTAATGATGCATAGGGCACTAGATTGGTACACAAATCGCGGCGTATCTTGATAAATTACATTTCAATCAGTTACATAAAGGTAAGATGATCACACTAGAATAAATCATAGTCCCTTGACTGGCACCTGAAGCGTAAGCCTGAACATCTTACTTTCATATCATAAAAATGATTAAGCTTCGCTGCTATTGGTATAAACATGCAGTAGTGTTTTTGAATTAAACCATAAACAAGTACCTACTTAAATTCATTATTTGTTTAATATTAAAAAAAATTAGTTATGGAATTAAATCATAAACAAGTACCTAGATGAAAAGTATTTTTCCAAGATAATAGCAGGCAAGCCAACGTTCGGGCAGGACAACGTCTGTCGGGTCCGCTAGTTATATACATATTTTTTCATTTCGTTTCTTTTACATTTATTATTATTATATTGAACATAATTCAAATTATTGTATTAAGTGTAAACAATTTTGTTGGTGTGTACATGAGTGTCTTACACTAATATACAAATAAATTGGCAATATTTGTGTACATTCTGTTTGTTTACCTAATAAAATAAATAAATGCCAATACTTCTATATTTCCTTCTCAAAAATATTACCCTCTATATTGCAACAAATTCTGATCTTCTTTATTGGCTCTTCTGTAATGGCTACATGTCGCTTAGTAATTTTCTCCTTTCCGCTGTCGCCATTTGCTTTTCAAAAAGGTTTTACGATATTTTCCAACGTATCGATCAAATTGAAAATACAGTGGGTTCCCAAAATAATAGGAACAGTACCAATATATTGTGATTTCAATGTTTATACTGTCTCTACTTTTAAATAACATTGATTTGATGAGAATTTCTTCATTATTTTTGCTGCTGGTATTATCACCGACACTCTTAAGAAGTGGAAATACCAACAAAGCGTCACAGCTGTTAAAATTTTGAGGTTATTTTCACGTGGACATCATTTTTATGAAAACGATTGGTCATGGGTCTTGCGAAAAATTCCCTGAGAACTCGTATTGTAGGTTTTAATATAATGACCAAATGTGTATTTTAAATTTGTTTGAGTAAAAAAGTTTATGATTTTCAAAATAGTGTTAGTTTTGCCAGGCAGTGGCATCACCTTGAAAGGAAGTATTTTTGTCTGTCGGTAGATATCCTTGACATGGGAATCCCATTTCAGTCCAAGAATGTTTCTCTGAGCTCTGTTCCGAAGAACTTGTATTTTCGAGATCTGATTTTTGCTGGCGAAACCCCATGTACATGATAGATATGATAGGTGGAAAAGTATCATAGCGTAGCAGATGTCAAACACAACGGAATGAAGAAGCAAGCCACGAAGTCTATGCCATACGCCAGCTACGGGTGATATTTTTGATTTTACATGTTCAAATTGGTAGCTCCATGAAAGTTTGGAGTCAATAAATAGTCTCAAGTATTTAGTAACAGTTTTATCAATATAGCCAATTTCGAGAAAAGTATTTATATTTATATCCTGTTTGTTCTCAAAAATCACAAACGATATTTTTTAACATTCAAACTTCATTTATTTAATCTCATCCAGTCAGCTAGACTTTTGAAATCTGTCTCCATTATTTTTACGAGTTTTTTCAGGTTACGATTATGGTAGAAAGTAACCATCGGCATACAATTAAAGAGTACTCCTTCAACCCTAACTTAGCAATGTCATTAATATATATGAGGAGCAAAAGTGGACCAAGGATGGACCCCTGCGGAACTCATAGGTGTCCCTATTAATTTGGCAATCCACTGTAGTTAAATAATTTTTCCGTCGCAATATTAATGTTTTTACTAAAATTAATCGCTTTTATTGCACTTTTAATCAAGCAGAGGCGGTTTCTTAGTATGTGCATAAGTGCAGTGCACTCCCAAGTAAAAATTTGTGTAAATAAATTAGTAATTTTATTGATAGTAAAAATATGTTAAAAGTAGGTAGGAAGAAACAGGGATTCGTTGCAATTTTTTACACGTAAACATCATAATATTCAATACTAGCACTAAAAGATCTAGCGAAATCGACTCTAGCGGACGATTTTCTCATCTTGTCTACGCACGCGCAATCGTCTCTGTGCATGTTCTGTTTTGCACAATCTTTTACCCTGAATTTGTAAGAACTATATTATATCTCCTAAAATCGTCATTTGAGCGAGACAGACAATGCTTCATACCGATGAATTGTGCGTTTGAGGGAGAAGATGATATATATATTCCGGGCATTGCCGACGCATGCGCAGATTTCAAGCTCGTTTGAAATGTCACTTTGAACATGCGTAATGACCAAATGTAGTTAATGCGTATTATGTTGGGCGCATTTAGCGTTTCTTGTTCCGATTCGCGGGCTGTCATTATTATTACTCGTTTATCACGTCAGACCTATCATATTGTTTATAATATTATTGAACATAATAATATACAAGTTGACAACATGTAAAAAAATGCACTGCCAATGTTTTCGGTCAGGAGCCGCCAGTGCAATCAAGTATAATTTTCTTCGGCATCATATTATGAGTTTGCCGTTTGCCTACAGGATAGAGCGTTGTGGTGGGATACTGTACGTTGTATATCAATCTCAAATTGAATGTAAATTATATGCGGAAATTCAAGTGCAACGCATACAATTTGTAGGCTATGCAAACTAGGCCCCGAGAGAGAGGAATTGACCGGAAACGCGAAACAATGTGGGTTTTACTTTTATTTTTTCAAACATACTTATTTATTTATTTTGTTTATTACGCCCAAGGGACGTTTATAAAAACATACATTTATTTATATATTATCATATTACAAAATAAATTAAATAAATATATGTATTCAAACAAAGTTTCTACGTAATAAATAAAAACACAAATAAATAAAGGTAGTAAGTAGACATATATTTTATTTTTAAAAAATATATTTTTAAACCCCTGTATTGAGTAGCCTAACGTATCTTGTACAGGGCTAAGGTACTCGGAAAAAAAACGTTTTTGTTAGTCTTGGAAATGAGATGTTCGATCACTGATTTTGGTTTATTACCTTTTTTATATATATATTTTTTTTGTTTTTTTACAATATACATTTTTTTACGAAACCGGCTTGTCAGGAGGCTTGTTTTTCCTTTACAAAGAAAAAAGAAATTATATAAATTTAAAAAGTAACATAAACGTCATTAAGAACTAAAAGCATTCGTATTGTTTACACAAATTTATTTACAAACATTTAAATAGATTACTGTTAACATAAATAATAATCAATATAAGGACGAGGTAAAACAGAGAATATAAAAAATAAAGGATAAGTACAAAGCAATGAAATATATATTAATAGTAAAATAGTAAACAAAAAAATTCCACAAAAGAATGGCCTGTTCGTGGGTATACAAGAAATGTTTATGAATTTTGCTCCTATAATAAATAGACAGGTACAATCCTACTCCTTTTTACTATTCATATTATTTTTATTTTTTTTTAGTATCATTAATACACTAAATTTATTTGTCAATTTTTAAAATGTGTAAATGGGGGCTAAATTTCTAACTGTCTATGCGCTCTGTAGCTGCAAGACGTCCTGCAATCTAGCTCCTATCTGTTATAATTTTTTATTGATCTTAATTGAAAACGAGGAACTAGAATCCCAACCGTCCATGCGCTCTGTAGCTGCAAGACGTACTGGGATATTTATTAATTGTACAGCGCCCTTGATGTGATTTTCACAAAAATGGCGCTATATAAATTATCCAACTATATATATTTACAATATTTTTATTTAATATATGAAAAAAAAAGAAAATATTCTGTGAAAGATTATAAGGTACTTTTTTATTTTATAGTAATTAAAAAAGGAAATAAAAAATACTTTTTTAAAAAACATAAAATCTTATCAAGTTTTATCACGCACTATCCTGGATTCAAAATAAAGATATTAACTCTTTTTCCAAATGATATATTTCGTTGTCTTATAATAATATAATTATATAAGACAACGAAATATATCATTTGAAAACGAGTTAATATCTTTATTTTGAATCCAGGATAGTGCGTGTTTTTTAAAAGAAGGAAAATTTTGAAAGTTTGATCAATGAAATATTATCAGTAAAAAAAGAATAAAAAAAATTTGAGCCGATAAAATATGCATGTCTCTGTGCTGGCCTCGTTTTACAATGTGGTATTATGAGTCCAAGAACAATAGCGCGTGATAACTACTTTTAACGACAGTATGGATATCTGTTAAAGATATCCCATCTTTCCTGCATTTTGCTTCTAGATTATGGCGTTGTAAACTGAAAAATAGGCACTGAAATAACAGTTGAAATAACAAATGTTCGGTGCTCTGTGAAGAAATAGCATCGCATGGACATTCATCATTCCTTAATTTAAACCCATATAGGTAACTTCTCATAGCTCCGTGTCCGGTAAAATTCGGGTCGTTTCGAAAGTACTTTGCTGATGACGACGGAAGTTTGCTGCATCATCCAGCGTTGGGTTTAGTGATTTTACCTGTAAAAGAAGCGCGGTAATGATCCTCCCAACGCCGCTGCGCATTTTTTTTATACAGCGTTTAGCAAAGCTAAGGGGAAATTCTGTGTAAAATGGAAAGTAGACAAAGTGAAAATATTATAATCATCGTTATCATTCCCTTTCCGCATCTAATAGTTCACAGGGCACTGCATTGCTATACCAATCGCAGCGTATCTTGATCACTTTTGTTACATGAAGGTAAGATGATCAGTCTTACTTTTCAGGTACCAGTCCAGGGACTTTGAACTATTCTAGTGTGAAAACACCCTTTAAAATAAATATTTCATATCAACCATGTCGGAAATCGAACCTGAGACCTCTAGCATGACAGGCTAAGGCACTGACTATTACGCCACGAGGCTGACATATAGCTTACGTTAATATAAAAATGAAATGAATTTGGAAAAATCTCTCCTATCCAACCACTCTTCCCTGCACATCGGTTCTTCCAATGTGCGGACAATGCAGGTCCTCGGAAGAGTTATCCACGCAACTCGTATCATACACAAATATCAATTAGATATTCTTGGTCTGACCATTACACCCTTTGAGCGTAGTGAGCAAAATAAATAAAAAGTAAAAATAAAGTGAAGAAAATAGTAAAATAAACTTAAAAATATATATATATATATATAGGAAAAAACATATTTAAAAACACAGTAAAATACTTAGTAAAAACAAAATACACAGTAAGAAACATAGCAAAAGACATATTAAAACACATATTTGATAACCCAGTAAATATGTGGTAAAATCGAGAATCTTTTTTAACTTACTGTGATGCTACTTGTGAAAACCTGTAATTGGCTTATTTGTTATTTGTTTTGTTATATAAATATGATATAATTATAGCTGTTGGTTATCCAAATAAATAAAAAAAAATGCAAACAATAAAATACACAGTAAAAAGAAAAAGCATAAAAAAAACATAGTAAAAGATTTGATGAATAACAAAAAATGTATATGAAGTAAAAAAAACATAGTAAAATCAGGGTAAAAAGTAATGAAAATCTTCATCATTAATCTTCACATGCCAATGAAATTAAAAAGAACACAACTTATCAAATAAGTCATGTTAAAAACAGTATATAATGAAAACGGCAGTGGTTACAAGCATAAATAGAGACAAATGCTTTAGGCTGTAGTCTGGTAAAACGAACGCAAAATTAGAAAATCATACGATCTTGCCATTTTGAAACGAATTTTTTTTTAATCGCGCAATAGTAAAAAAAATAAAAACAATATTTTTAAAGGTATTTCTGTCAAAAAATATACTTAAAAGTTATATGCAACTAAAATATAATTACTTTTAGACCGTGAGATTATGTCATTTCAAATTTAGACTAAACTTAGGTATCTGGGATCATAATAAAGACAACGTATTGAACTTTAATTTCTTGTTATATTTTAAGGTAATAAGTCAAAGGAATATAGATGTTCAAATAAAGGCAGATTGGTGAACGTTACACAGTGTGTAAAGTGGCCACTTAAACCAGCCATTGACAGGTCATAAGCCCTGTAGATGCCTAGACTTCTATATTACCTTCTCTTAAATGTTCTTCATCTATGTTGTAATATGTTAATAATAAGTCAAACATGAAAGTGGCAAAAGCAAAATTTTAATTTTTTGATTTTGAAAAGAAATACAAGCATTTTCAATCAGATACATTTTTGTGACATTTTCCTTTATTTCTACTTAAAATTATGCCTTCCGTAATACTTTTTTAAATTTTTTTATTGAAATACTTATTTTATAGAAAAGTATTATCTTTTTTTAAAAGAAAATTCTGGTTGTAATATTGAATTTAAAACAACATCTTATTTACGTTATGGTGACCTTCATACTTGCCCTTACCAAAAACAATAATGGCAGGTCTGAAGGTTATAAAAAAGTCAATATGATATTGTTTTAAATTGAACATTACAACCAGAATTACCTTCTTTTTTCACGAAAAGAGAAAAGGAAAGATGAAAAACATTAAAATAAGGATAAATATTGTATTAAATTAGAACTACAATATACACTCAAGACCCAACGAACAACTTAGGACTTACAAAAAAAGAAACAGTTTTGTGTATGCAGAGATAAAGTTTTACAATACACTTTTAATACACATTTATTTTTACAGCCCATGTGACGAGTAATATGTGATGTTATTTTATCTACTTTATATAGTGTCATAATAAAGTATATCCCCTCGCATCAGCACTTTCATTAATTGGGAATATTTTGTACCAATAAAATACGCAATGTAATGTAGTATGTAAAGTAAAACGATGTACATATTTTGTCATAAATAAATAAATCTAAGTTTAGATAAAATTGGATATAAATGTTAACTTTTCGTTGTAATACGGGTCCAAGTTCACGTCCCGTAGTTTTGACATGAACTGCCAACGAACAATCAGCAGCGGACATCCAATATAAAATAATTATCTTTCTTATATTTCTTGCAGAAGAAGTACTGGCTGACAGGGGCGTATTGTTTAAATAAGCTATTATGCACAGCTTACCATTATATTTGACTATCGATAAAAATGTTTTACAGTAACCATGTTTTGGAAAAATAAATAAAATAATAGCTATTTATTATAAATCACTACCACCGTTTATATCTTCCTACAAAAGAAAATATATGCAAAGTGCCCTTATTTTTATTTATTTATGCTTTATTAAGTTAGTTCATAACATCTTAAGAACTAATATAAACTTTTAATAATAAGCTTAAATCCCTTGTACAATGAGTTTTGAGATTCTGTTTTTTTCCTCATTGGTAATCTTATCTTTTTTTTACCCCTTGTTCCATATGCATGACATTGTTGGTTAAATTTAATTATTGTTTTTATTTTATTCATCCCCTTAATTATTTTATGTATAAAAATTGCCACACTATATTTGATTTTTCCCTCACTTTGCGCCCAGACCGTTCTCTCTGAACGATGAATATAGCCGATAAGCTTATTCCAACATAAAAAAGGTATTTTATATTTACGTCCTTAGCCTAGTCGCATTTTTTTAGTACTAAAAGAAGATCGCAGATTACAAATATTATTGAAGATTCTCTATTTGGAAACAAGTATTTTGACCATCATTTCTGAAGGACCATTTTTTTTGACAGGATACTGTTGATGTAGTATATATCACACATGTGGCGTTTGCATTGGCCGTTTTTGTCATTTTTCATTTTAAAAGGAATCAGCCAGTGCTCGGTGTTGACATTTTAATCATAATGGAAATATCTGCTGAATGTCGTGGTGGTATTTTTTAATAAACTTTTGTGCAAGTATTGTATGTAAATAGTATAGAATAAAGCTACGTTTATCTCGTGGTTAAGTTGGTACAAATAAATGTTTTTTTTTTGTCGATTACCGATTAAATAAATCACTGCTCGCCACTGCTCGCTGACTGGGGCGACCTCAATGATATTACCTACTCTTTCCACTGTGGCGTTAGGGGCAGGAATTAAAAATAAACGCTCGCATAATTGTATTAATTTACTTAACTTTATTTATTATATACGCCCAGAGAGCTTTTACATGACAGGTACCAAATTACAATTAAAGAGTTTCATTACAATTTTTAAATGCAGGTCCAGTAAAAAGAGTTGTTTTTTTTTAAATTATCGAATTAAATTATGCTATATAAATGACCATAAAATATATTTTATAAAAGTAGGTAGATCTATATTTTTAAAAATTATAGCAATTTTAGGAAAAAAATTCAGTAAACGGTAGGTATTATTTATGTCCAAGAAACTAAAATACACAAAGTCGGATACGTTTCCAACGTTCGAACCTCAGAGTTATAATGTGTCAACCTATAGAGAAGCCCTATCACTATGTTTTATAGAACGCAAGCGATGTTGGTTAGCAACAAATTGGTGGCCATTTTGTTTCATTTGACAACATACGCATAACGGTTCTATCGGATGCTTTAGTCGCTATGATAGGCTTTTTGTGAATAACTTGGATATTTACGTAATGATAAAAAAAATCGATTTGGTAATTGATTCCGAATATTTTCCCATGATTTAAATTAATTTTTGGCATTTATTGTCCCGACACGTGTGTTATGCTGCTTAATATATTTACTTCAAATACAATTTTTTTTCAATTAGAGGGATAAATTTGTGATTTAAAGTATGTTTACTGTTAATAATGACAGTTGATTACGGGCAATATGTCAGCACCGCACTAGGCATCCATATAAAGTTTGAGTCTTTGTCGAGTAGAGGTGGGTTCAGTTTAACTCAAAAATAACAACGTTAACCTTGAAATCGCATCTAAAATGACGTGCCCAAATTCAGGCCGCTACGACTTGCCGTTTCGAAGATGTGACGGACAAACAAACAAACTCAATACAAGACTTTGGTTCCATGGAGTTGGGATTTATGTCTTAATAAATGTAACAAAAGTATATTGTGAATAAAATGAATAAATAAATAAAAAAGTAAAGTAAGCGTATTTTCATTTTTATAAAATGGATATAGGCGAGTTATAGAAAAATAAATTGGAATAACCCTGCAATAATAAATACACATATACATATTTAAAAGTATTTACAATGCAAATTAATATTTATTTGGCTATTCTCGACCTGAGTACGACCCATTGTTTTGCTGCGAACTGTAGCCAACATAATACCCAATAGTCATAGAACGGTTTTCCTACGTTTGGGCTCCTCTATAGCTCAACGCATTATTACTTTGAGGTGCGAGTTATTTTCATTTTATCGCTGTATGATTTTTTTAATCTAAAAACTGACAGTAAAAAACGAAAAATATAAATTTTTTCATACTCGTTTCCGAGCCTGTGTAGTCTGACGATTGGAGAATTTACAAAATAATTCTGTCTACCAGACGCCACAACTAAAAAAGACTGCAATCTTGCACATCTATTTGGTACTTTGATACTTATCAGTTTCGTAAAGTCAGGGACGTCGAACCCCACTCAACTCAAACTTGATTTCATTTTCTAATAGTGAGTTATTTACAACTTGTTTAAAACGCCCTGCAAAATTAAGATATTTGGGAAAATCATAAAAACACAGATATTTCTTTAAAATAAAAATTCAAACATATTTCTTAAATTAGGAAGTTAAGTAGTTTTTTTTGTTTGTTATTAGACTATCAATCCAAGTAAAAAAAATAGTGTATCGTATCTCGCATAAGCGCTACGATTTTTTAAAGTATTCTATTTCT
Organism: Micrasema longulum; assembly: GCF_059751315.1. NCBI lineage: Eukaryota > Metazoa > Arthropoda > Insecta > Trichoptera > Brachycentridae > Micrasema > Micrasema longulum. Next base: position 234,959 of record NW_028278951.1, read on the forward strand.
GAAATTTCTTCGAGTGTGACGTTGTAAGTTCTCTTTGCTTCTTCTCGGTCAGTTCTGCCGATTGGTCCGTTGACGGTGGTAAACCGGCAATCTTAGACAACTCTCTTAGCATTGGTCGATTCATACGAACTAGTGACGTCGTTCAAAGTAGTTCGTTAATATTTTTTAATATTCATTTCGCACATTTTTAAGAAATATTGCCGTATAATTTAATGCTCTAATTTTTACGGCGCGTAAGAAAGCTTTTTTTCTCCAATTTTCTGAAGGGCTGTAGTTTCTCATTATCGGTTGATTTAAGTTTAGGTGAGGCCATAAGAGCAAGTAAGATTCATTTGACTGAATAATTTTACCTACATACAGGGCAATGCTAGTCCTTAAAAAAACATTCAGTTTACTAAGATCAGTGGTTTTCAACCTTTTTGAATACGCGACCTTCTTACGAGTGAAAACATAAGGCGACTCCTCTAACTTTATTTTATCGTACTGATCGTACGTCCATTTTTTCAACAACGACGCACCTATTTATTTTTTTGTTTTTATTTAGACTTTATTATTTTTAATATAAAAAAACCGTTCCCACAATATAGAAGCAAACGCAGTGGGCTGTCTGATATATAAGGTTTCAATGGCATGTTAAAAATAATAGATTTTATTCGCTTCTTCTTATTAGAGAGAAAATTAGAATATCCGGAGATGGAAAGGGTAGTTTTTAAATTATAAGTGTCATTTGCTACATTAAACCTATCAGTTCAGTTTAGTTCAGTGCCGAAAATCGGCGTTTAATATGGTAAATAAAAGAATATCTTATATAACTTTCAGATCTTACATTTGTGTGTTGATTATATTTTTCTCGATCTGGCAACATTACGCGGGGACTTCACGCATGCGCGTGGCAAAATAGGGGAAAAGTTAGGGTTTTTTGAACACAGTCCGATGTATTCAAATATGATTCTACGCTCCTTCTGGACTATTCTTAATTCTATGTTCAATATGGTATAAACTGATAGATGACGAAGTAAAAAACTTAGTAAAATACATGGCAAAAAAAACGTAGTTAAAAAATTATTGAGAACCCTAGAAAAATACGTAAAAAAAAAACAAAATACGTAGTTAGAAACATGGTAAAAGACAGAGTAAAAAACATATTTAAAATACGTGGTAAAATGTATAATAAAAAATTAATGCAAAGCAAAAAACATAAAAAACAGCGTCAAAATTAATGAGGATTTTCAAAAATTCAATCAATATAAATCTCAAAATGTAACATTACAATTCAAATAAGAACAAATGTTAGCCAAATAACAGCGACTCGTACCACCAGCCCCTTGGACTTTCTGCGACCAATTTGACGCCCATGGGGCTTTTACATTATACATACTATATAATAAGAAAAAGTTACACATTAGTATGATATATTATAAGAACAGTATCTAATAATATAAAACATAACATTTGATAATTATACCTATGTCGTATGTATTGTTTATTGTGTGTGAACCGCAATATTTTTTATTTAAAAAAAAATGAAACAGAATGACGATTCGACAAATTAAAAAAAAGACAGTTTTCTCACTGAAATTCTTCTCAAGAAATACCTGAAACATTATTATAAATCCTAAGAACTCCCTGAGTTTTACGGCTTTTTTTTCTTCTTTTTCTTAAATATGTATTTTTATCCCTTTTTTCTTTCCTCGCTTCTTCTTTCTTTCTCCTTCCAAACACATTATCTGATCCCACATTCCTAATCATTTAACATGTGTAAAAGATGCACTTTTTTAATTGTATTAAAGTTAAAATGTACAAGCCTTATCTCCCAATTAAAAAACAGCGGTAATTTTTAATTAATTAGGCTTTTTTTAATTTTATGTATGTACCTATCTCTTGGTTTTTTTTTAGAACGAAATTTTGACCAAACTCTTCTTTTTGACTAATCTCTTTTTTGGTTGGCTAAAAGATATTGCTTTTAGCATTAAGTCCGCCAAAGTACTTTTTCTTTGTACTTGAAGTTATTTTGCTTATCAAGTTCGTGGTCAAGTTGTCATTGCGTTTGCCTACCATGCGTAAGACTGATCATCTTTCTGATCATTTAAAATAAAATGCTTTTTTTTTTCAGAATAAGGTTTAGAAATTTACTACACTTTAAAAAATATAATTCATGACATTTCTTGACTTATGTATTTATAAAAAGGTTTTGAAAGAAAATGTAAATTATTTTTTGTAATCAAACTTCTAACCAAGCTCTTTGTACACTTTTCAAGATAAATACAAGGTTTAAATAAAAAAAAATATGCTTACGCACCCACACACACGCACCCTCTCCCTCATTCATTCACACACGCACATGCATACCCTCCCTCATTCATTCACACATACACATATTCACATACACACACATGAATACAAACGTTATACAATTACGTCAACTCTTTTTCTTATATATTATTAGATTAAAAGTGGATTTTTTTAATTGGCTCTAGTATTGTTAATATATTTCTACTTACTTTTTCATGTAATAGCCGTAAAAAACCCAAATAAAATAAATAAATAAATCTTACCTTCATGTAAGAAAAAATATCAAGATACGCTGCGATTGGTGTACCGGTACAGTGGCCTTTGCACCATTTGGTGCGGAAAGGGAACGAAGAAGATATATGATCTAAAACTCTCGTTTATTAATTGTATATTGCTTGCGACCGCGACCCCCCAAGTAAGACAGGTTGAAAAACAATGACATAGATAATCATAACATCCGCTTGGCACAGTGTAACATTTACGTTGTATGTACAGTCGAGCACAAAATTTTGAAACCAATTTATCATTAGACTCTTTTTTATGCTCCCCTTAGCACAATGTAATGTTATCCTGTTTATTGTTATTTATGGGTTTTTAACCCTTACCTTACTGTCCTGAAAAAATCTGCGGGTTCCGATGTTGTGTAGTCAAAACACAAAAAAAATGAGGGATTTAAAATCTGAAAAATATAATGTTCATAGGCAATTGCTTAACCCAACTTTATTTTAAGTAAAAAGTAATAATATTATAAATTTAAAAACATGAAAAAAAAATTGGCCAACGCTCGCAGCGCGTGCAAATGGCCCACCCTTAGCGGTGCTCCGAGAGCAACTGGCGTCTTGTGGCAGTGTTACAGGCTGGCCTGCGTCACGCGTAAAATTGTCCCTCTCGCTTGTATGTATAGCATCGAGAGTGACACATAAAAAGTGTTTAAGTCAATTGTACATTCGGTATAATAACAGTATTTGAATGATTTACATGGCGCTGTGAAAAATTATTTCAAAGCGACTTTACAATTTTAAACGTAAAATTACATTCTAACTAGGCTAAAGAAAATGCTTTTTCTGTGGTCCATAAGAATGAATTATTTAATCGTAAATTATTTAAACTGATGCGTAAATATATAAAGAAGGTGTACCAAAAATATAAACCTTGTATTTATTTTATTTATAGATATATAAAGGAAGGAAGGGAGAGTTAGTGTTACTGTATATACAAGCAGCTATGAAGTACTAAGCTCAGTGTATATTTTATTTTATTTTATTTTATTTGGGATTTTTACAGCTATTACAAAAAACAATAGGTAGAAATGTATTAACAATACTAGATACAATTAAAAAAATCCACTGTAAATCTTATAAATTATAATATATAAGAGAAAAAGTTTACATAATTGTATGTGTGTGACGTTTGTATTCATGTGTGTGACGTTTGTATTCATGTGTGGATATGTAAATGTGTGTGTGAATGAATGAGAGAGAGTGTGCATGTGCTTGTCTGAATGAATAAGGGAGAGAATGCGTGTGTGTGGGTGCGTAAGTATAAAAATATAAATAATTTAAAACTTTTAATCATATTGAAAAGTGTACAGAAAAGAGATTGGTTAAAAGTTTAACTATAAAAAATAAAAAAATAAAGTAATAGTTTATATCTACTTTCGAAACCATGTAAATATTTAATTCAAAAAAAGTAATAAGTATGGTAAATTTCTAAACCTTATTCCGAAAAAAAAGCATTTTATTTTTAAAATTCGATTTATACACACTGAATGAATAACGTGCAACGAGTTCCATACAATACGGTATTACATCTGATGCATTGTGCTTTAAACATATTGATAATATTAACATATTACAACAGAGATGAAGAACATTATAGAGAAGGTAATATAGAAGTCTAGGCATCTCACCCGCATAAATAAAGGTTTCAGCTCTTTAACTTCAAAAACATCAACAAATGAAAGAATTGAAGGAATATACATTTTTGAAAATGGGCAAAATTGTGAATGTTACTGAGTGTGTAAATTGGCCACTTTAATCAGCCAATGACAGATCACAAGCCCTGTAGATGCCTAGACTTTAATATTACCTTCTCTAAAATGTTCTTCATCACTGTTGTAATATGTTGATCCTAACAGCCTCCTAAGGAGTTGAATTCATTTCTTGTTTTAAAAATTTGGTGTTTGTAAAAACATAACTGATTGTGTAACTAAGAGCGTTATTCCTTTATAGAATTGTCTTGTGTACACTTTACTTCCTAGTTGGAATAGTTTGTGTGATATTTTCTAGGCTGTCAGTGATTTTGATATCCACTCGTGCAAAACGATTGGTAATCTAGCTTCCATATATAAATGCTATAAACTATCGAATAATTAAATTTTTATAATAACCGTCTAATAACCGTATAATAATTAACCGTCCATGCGCTCAGTAAATTTGCTACATGGCGTGTTGTAATATTACTCTTTTTTTTGTAAACGATTGAAAAAAAAAATGAGAACACTTCACAGTTAATTTATAAAATAGTATAAAAGGGGGCTAGATTTCTTACCATCCGTGCGTTCTGTAGCTGCAAGAAGGCGATTTTCACAAAAGTGGCCCCGTATAAATTATCAAACTATAATAAAATCGGTTAAGTCGATTATTGGTGGTGAGCTTTTGCTCGCAACTGTACGCACTTAAAATAGCCAAGCATCGAAGAGTTATTTTGTGATGACGCACGTATTATTATGTAGAAGCAGGTACAGTAATGTATACAATTTTAACGACTTGAAACTAATCGGGACCGTGTTTAGTAGGAACCTAAACATTTAAGGAATCTTAGTGTAAACTGTAAAAAATATGAATACCTTAAGGCCTAAGACACAAACTACTCGGCCGCTGACGTAAGGTATTTTATGAACTTATACAGTCTAAGATCCCGTCTTACATAAAAAAAATGACATTTCAAACTGACCGCATCCAGCTCGAAGTATTTCTCCGACCTGATAATTAAATTATTATAATAATTTTAGAATTATTTTATTGACGCCGTGCGTTAAAACTCCAATCAACACGGATACAATATATTATAATATGAAGACCTCAAATGTTACAAAATATTCCCAAAGTTTGAATGAATAACAGTGAAAATTAAATTACTTTGAAGTGGTTTTAACGCATTTTGAGTTTTATTTAGCTTATTATATCTTAGATTCTGAAATCGTTTTTAATAAAATGTCTGTAACAGGCACACGGAGCAAGACATATTAATTAATAGTTCAATCATCAGGAAAATTGCTTCTGTTGGAATAATGATAAATTATTTTTCGAATCTCTGACCTTAATGCCAAAACATTTTTTTTATTGAATTGAAATAAGCATGAAACAAAAAAAAATACTGAACAATGGATTACAAATCGTTTTTTTTTTATTAATTAGTTTAGTTTTAGAAAGTAAATTCAATTTATTTAGTAGTATGACACTGTAAAATAAATAAACCTCAATAATATTTATCTGTAAATCTACAAAATATACAAATGACTTATCCCTATTCCTAATATACACATAGCATTTTGCTAAAAAAGTGGGGACTCTTCCAGCTTCCCTAAAATATTCTTCCTTGAGACTTCCCTGAGAGACCCATGAAACATTTTTCAACTTTACGTTATTTTATGTATATATTTATGTTATATGACAAGTTACTACCCCTCTAAGGGAGGAAACTGCTCGTATTTAGAGACGAAGTCCATATTTTAATTTTATTTATTTATTTACAAAAAAAATTTCAAAAATAAATCATAGTCTTCATTGAATAAAATATACACATAATTACAATATTAATACATTATAAAGAAAACAAAGTATAAAAATATTATAATGTCCCATGATAAACTATTCAATAATATCGACATTTTTTTAAGTTTGTCCAAATTTTTGTAGACATGAACTGGATTCAACTCCCTGTGGAGCTGTTTATACTAACATAGTACAACAGAGATAAAGAATAATTAAGAGAAGGTAATATAGAAGTCAAGGCATCTACAGGACTTATGACCTGTCAATGGCTGGTTTAAATGGCCACTTTACACACAGTGTAAAATTCACCATTCTGCCCACATTTGAACATCTATTTTTCTTCAATTCTCGTGAATGGTGAATGTTACACAGTGAGTAAATGTGTAAAAGAATGTTGCACTTAAACTAGCAATTGACAGGTCATAAACCCTGTCGATGCCTAGACTTCTATATTACCTTCTCTTAAATGTTATTCATCTCTGTTGTAATATGTTAATTATTCAATAATAGTTTGTCGTCGGGTGCTCAGACATTAATTTGAATTAATAATCAAATAAAAGATTACATACATAAAACTTTATACGTTTAAAACAATGAACATATTTTTTTTTGTTTTTGTTGCTTCGAAAAATATTATTGAGAAGAAAAAAACTCAACAAAACCAGATAAAAATGGTTTAAAGAAATATTTTTTTGAAAAGTAAGAAAATAGAGTAAAATAATACAATTGAAATGAAAGAATACGCATTTACTTGGATATATTTTAAATATAGGAAAAATATATGAAAACACGTATATAAATAGTATGTTCTCATAAATGACGAAAAATAAAACAAAGTAAATCGTATATTTCAATTCATATCTACAGAAAAAAATAAAAATAATAAGAAAATTAAAAGTACCTATCTAATAAATGTAAATCGATTAAGAAAGAAATAAGAGAAAGGTTAACATATGAAAATAACAAAAATGTTTTCAATGAGAAATAAAAAATGTTTTACGTAAATAATAAATCAATATAGGAACATATTACAACAGAGATGAAGAACATTAAGGAAAAGTAATATAGAAGTCTAGGCATCTACAGGGCTTATGACCTGTTAATGGCTGGTTTAAGTGGCCACTTTACACACTGTGTGTCACCATTCTGCCTATATTTGAACATCTATATTCCTTCAACTATTTCATATGCTGATGTTTGTTAAGTTAAAGAGCTGAAACCTTTATTTATGCAGGTGAGATTAATCTAATTGAATTATTTCACCTACATACTAGGCAACGCCAGAAAATGTTATTTTTTCAATTTCTATACTATGTATGTCAAATGTATAAAAATTTGGACAAACTCAAAATATTGTCAATATAGGAACGTTCTGTCTACTAACTACTTTCGTAATAAAAACATTATTTTATTATTTTTATATTTTCACATATAGAAATAATAGTTTGTTTATAGGTAATTCTCACACCACTATGAAATTATCTACAATAAGGCTATGAAATGTAAGGTTTTGTTATTTGTAACACTTAACATTTTCAAAATGTAGAAACAATCGTTATTTTATTTTGTTCTTTAGTAAGATCACAGCTAGAGTATGCATCTGCAGTTTGGAGTCCCGCTTATTACTGCAACTCATATGATCTTGAACGAGTACAAATAAAGTTTTTAAGATATATTCAATTTAAATAAGGACGATCTGTGTCAGAAATAAATTATAAATCCCTGATGACTAAAAATTTATCACAACTCTTAAGCAAGAGGACAATAAATTACCTGTTTATTTATAAATTATTAAATTATAAAATAGATTGCCCAGAACTGTTAACATTAACAAACTTCCACGTGGACCAAAAGACTATTTTTTTGTTTTACAGTCATAATCATGGTACGAATTATTCATTAAATTCACCGATTATTTGCATACAGCGACTTGCAAATCAATACAGTGATGATTTACATTTATTTTGTACCACGCTGCTGATGGTCAAGTCCTGAGTTTTGAAAAAGAATTAAAAATAAAAAAAAAAAAATAATGATTAGTTCTTCACTTTTGTTTTAACTCTAAACTCTTGTGTGAACAATTACTTTTTAATTTATTATAGTTTAGTATTAATAATTATATAAACCATCAAGTAAACTTTTAACTTTCCTTTTAAAGCAGTTTCTTTTTTTTCTCCTTTTTTTCATCTCTTTCTCTTAAATAATAATGTTTGTTACAGACGTAAAATTATTTTTTTTATTTATACATACTGTTTACCATTGTATACTTTTCTCGATGTTTTTGTTCTTTTTCAATATTATGTTATTTTTGTGTTAAATTTTTTTTTCACCGGTTTAATTGTAATTATGTAAAAGGTTCATAAAATCATAAATAAATAAATAAATTATACTTGAATTTTTTTATTTTTATAATTAATATGTTTTTAAACTACTATATGTCTTCCAGTAGTTACCTACAGTAAGCCTTATTTACCTATTTTTTTTAATCTTCCCCAAAAAAAATCGCCCGAACAGGGACTTGAACCCTGGACCCTTGGATTAAAAGTCCAATGCTCTACCAACTGAGCTATCCAGGCAGACAAAGAACGTGTGTTTTAATTTAACCACTGTGGTCATAAATACATGCGTACGTAAACTTATATTTATTTTGTATAAATATTTGATTAGTTGTTACTTGCGTACAATAATTAATAACATTTACAAATACACTTATACTACGCTGATGTTTCTGACTGATTTAACCCGTGAACTGCTTGATAAACTCGAACGACTACAGGGTACATGATATAATAGATAAACGTCAAAAAAGATGGAGGAGTAGAAAAATATATTTCCCTAAATGTTATTAAATATTTGTGTATAATCACTTACCGACTTTTCTATGTCTACCAGTTTCGAGACGTACCCGTCTTTTCGTCAGAACACCAATTAAACCAATATGCAAAACCCACTATACACCTTTAGATGGCTTAAAAGATTTACGTGTGGTTTCTTTTTTAATATACCTCCTTAAAGATTACAAGTAATAGCATCTTCAATATGTTCAGTGGAAAAAAATTTAGAATCATTTATGTGTTTTTCATCAATTTTCCAGCGTTGAATTCGACTAAAATGCATATATTGAAAAATTCGTAGGATGTTTTTTTTGTACATGAAAAAAGTTTGTATTTGAACGTTTCTAAACAGCAGTTATTTTTAACGGATTCTAAATTTATTGTTGATAAATCCACCTGGCACATGAAGAAGTAAAGACATTGAAAAAATAACATTTTCAGGCGTTGCCTAGTATGTAGGTGAAATAATTCAATTAGACGAATCTCACCCGCATAAATAAAGGTTTCAGCTCTTTAACTTCAGAACATTTAAGAAAAGGTAACATAGAAGTCTAGGGATCTACAGCGCTTATGACCTGTCAATGGCTGGTTTAAGTGGCCACTTTACACACTGTGTAACATTCACCATTCTGCCTATATTTGAACATCTATATTCCTTAAATTCTTTCACCTGTTGATGTTTGTGAAGTTAAAGAGCTGAAACCTTTATATATGCGGGTGAGATTCATCTAATTGAATTATTTCACCTACATACTAGGCAACGCCTGAAAATGTTATTTCTTCAATTTCTATACTTCTTCACGGACCAGGTAATTTATCAACAATATTTTGAGTTTGTCCAAATTTTTGTAGACAAGGACTGGATTCAACTTCCTGGGGAGCTGTTTATATTAACATATTACAACAGAGATGAAGAACATTTAAGAAAAGGTAATATAGAAGTCTAGGCATCTACAGGGCTTATGACCTGTCAATGGCTCTTCACAAACATCAACAGGTGAAAGAATTGAAGGAATATATAAATATATTTTTTTTTTTATTTATTTTTTTATTTTTCTTTTCTTTGACGCCCATGGGGCTTTAACATTATACATACTATATAATTAGAAAAAGTTACACATTAAACATAATTAACCTTTTTTCAAATATATTTTTTTTTTAAAGATATTTTTAAAATTTAAAAATAAAGTTACATAGTTAACGTAATACACTTTTAAGACATAATACATACATTATATTATGTATATAATATAAGGCAAAGTAGGATTCAAATAAAGCATTTTTTTTTTGTTCATATATAGGCAGAATGGTAAATGTTACACAGTTTGTAAAGTGGCCACTTAAACCAGCCATTGACAGTTCATAAGCCCTGTAGATGCCTAGACTTCTATATTACCTTTTCTTAAATGTTCTTCATCTCTGTTGTAATAATTTCTACATGTTTACTCATTTTTAATGGAATTTTAGTAATGATTAAATAATGTTAGCGGTCGTTTGATACATTTTCGAAAAACGGATTCTTCCACAAAATGCATTACTGTTGGTAAGTATGTTTGACATTTGCAAAAAAATATATATAAAAATAATAAAATGTTTTAAGTTTTAGAATTCAACGATAAACAAGTACCCAGGTACCTACTTACCAATGAAAAGTTACACCATCTTTTTTACGTTTATCCGAACGGTTTTTACACGCTTTCACGACACAACCAAGTATTTCGGTTTCGAACCAAATGTCAAGCCCACATCAAAACCCGGCTGGCGGTTAAAGACCGACTAAATACAAGTAGGGCAGGACTGTGCTTTTTGGTATGAGTTAAGTGTCATAATTTTAGAGGGTTCCGCGCGCGTCTTTGTGTATTAATAGGTAGATAGTTTTAATTAAGAACACTGAACCTGTTTCTACGGTAACATAAAAGCATAATGAAGTAAAGTCTTGTAAGTATAAATAACAATGTTTAATCTTAACTGGAAACGCGATCCAATTTTTCTTCATATAAACGGATTCCCGTATTTTGTCTCTGAATTATGACACTAGAACAGTGATTTTTTTACATACTATAGATATTTACTATTGACGTGTCCCTTTTGTTTCGTTTTTACAAAAAAATGTTTATTCTAGGAACTAGACACAGTTTTATCTGCTGTCTCCACAGCTTTTGCTAGACTTATAACTTCGATTCATTTATATATATATAGATTTTGCAACATCTTTGCTCTATGATTCTCGTTCTCTGTTGAAATATCAATCAGTCAATGGCTAAAGATTTGTCTACCGTAAAGTGTGAGTTTTTTTATGAATTGCTTTGTTGGCAACGCCGCGGCAATTTGCTTTGACAAGAGATGTATTTATATCTCCCCACTGGCCAAAAGTGATACTTTTGTCTAGCTGGCGAGTTTCTGAATACAGGTCAAACGATTTTTCAAATTTGTTTCGTATTCCTTTATTTAGTTTATATTAAATTGTAAACCAACTCATATTTACTTTTTAAATTAATTTTAACCCAGCCAGTCTGCAAGCATTTGGACATACTCAAACATTGTTTATAAAAGTTTTTTTGTTTTTATAAAGTATAATTTTTTACACCATTGAAGACAAAGCTATTTTGACCATGACTTGTATGGAATTTAGGAATTTTAATATTATGTTGGTATCTGGGTGACTTATTCATCTTCAATTCTTTTAATTTTTCTTCTTTATAAATGTGTATAAGATAATTTATTTTTTAAAGAGTGTCTACTGTATGAACCTTAAATATTTTATATGGACTTTCCGTATTGAATGTTGAGAATTTCTTTAAAATAACTTTAATAATTAATCTTTGTACTATTTTAAGAGGGTTTAATATATTGGCATATGTACTACCCCATCCTAAAATACCATATTGTAACAAAGATTGTACAATTGAGTAATTACCTATTTTTAAATGATTGATTTTAAAAATATTCCTTTATCTAATAAATGTGTGTATACATTTTCTAATTCGTTTAACTAGATTGACTTATTTATTTAAACAAATTAGCGTTTAGATGTTATATTTGAAGCATTTTGTGGTTAAAGAACACTTACGAGATTTAATGCAGGTTAATTTTTTTTTATTTTATAAATTTATTGCATAAAATTAGTATACATATTTAAAAGCAGGGAATCTATATTAAACAAATTAATATAAAATTAAAACTGAGTGTTCTCTGTTTATAACAGTCTCCATCTAACATGGCTCAGCCTGTTCTAAGTTGGAGATTTTTTATCTTTTAGGGTATAAGTAGTCCTATACTAATAAAACTAAAACTACTTAATTATAAATGCCTCGTTAATTAAATGTAAGAAATTAAAAATCGTTATTATACAAACCTAAAGTATACGTAGAAAATAATCATACAAATATAAAGTTTAATTTGCATGTTTAAAATACTCAATAGTTTATTTGATGTTCCGACTATTCTCCAACAAATATATCTAAATGTTCCTTCATAAGACTAATTAAAGTTTCCATGCGCCTCTACACAGTATGATTAGATTTATTTATGAAAATCAAGACCTTAATTATTTTAATTGTAAATTGATTTTTTTTACAAATAAACTGAAAAAATATTCCCAATAAATTTACTGTATATTTGTAGAAATTACCTCGATTCCATCATGTCTGTCTAATGTTTAAACTTGTTTTGATTTTATTTGTTGTATTGCTTCTATTATTTGTTACTGTAGTATTATTGTTTTTTTTTCGTTATATGCTATTTGTTTAAGTATTTTTTTTTAATAAATAAAATAAATAAAATAAATGAAATAAATGAAATAAATAAAATAAATAAAATAAATAAAATAAATAAAACAAATAAAATAAATAAAATAAATAAAATAAATAAAATAAATAAAATAAATAAAATTAAATAGCTTATTCAGAAGGGGCGAATTCGTTCGCGCGTTAGCGAGATACTCGGCGCCAATACATCGCGTCCACAAGCATCGCGCGAATTCTAAATACGCGCGTAAATCGTGTGCACTTCGCCAGACTCGACTATTACTTGATTCGCGCGTATTACATGCGAGTCGAGATACTAGAGACGCCTTGTTGCGTCCAGTTGACGCGCAAATTCCAGCGCAAGTGCACATATCAAGTGCGCTTCGTTCAACTCCATGTTTTCTTCTGACTAATTCGTCCCCAAATGCTCGCGCGTTGGTACGCTCCTTCTGGACGCAACGGTCGCGCGTATAACGCACGAGAGAATCGCAGCGAATTCGCCCTATCTGGACAAGTTCTAACACAAGAGTTAAAAAATACTTAAGGTGCCTAAATAACAATATTTTTTTCTGAATTCACAAACCATCTGATAGAAAATAATCATAACTTCAATAAAGACACTGGATTAAAAGTACTTCATGTTGAAAATAAAATATAAAAATTAGACATCTTGAAAATCGTAGAAATTAAAAAAGTGATTCACAATAAGAAAAAAATAATCAATAACCAAATAAACAATATTTCTTTTAGTCCACTCTAGTTTAGTTTCGAACGTATCCATCTCACATTACCATCCTTTCAAGGCAAAAATGCTTGATTTATTTATTTCATTGGCAGCATACTGATAAAACAAAATAAAAAATAACTCATTAGTTATATATTCCTTGAGGAAAAAGCTTGTTTAGCTTTGAAACCGGTCGGGGAAAAAATAATTGCAGTTAAAAACAAAATTGTTTTATTTATTTTATTAAATTAGTGTTTACTTGTATGCATAAAAGCTTAGGTAAAATATAATAAGGATCGTTTTTGACTTAAACAAAGGCAGACAAACAAAGGCAGACACAATCGTATAGCGTGTTTGTCAAGATGTATGAATGAGGAAGATGCTATGAATGTATATCAGGACAAACGCGTGTGGCGTTCCATCCTCTCTACCTACCCCTACGGATAAAAATGCCGTGCTGGTGGTACTAGTAGATATTTTACAGAGCATTACTTGCTTTCTGAGATAGATCAACCATCGATTGTTACAGCTGCGATTATGGCGCCAGATAGCAAATATTTTAGGATGTAATAGCGGAAGTGCGTCCTGAAGGGAAGCGGAAACAAGATGGCGGCGGGCCGGAAATGGAAACCACCGCATGTTGGTTGCTGATCCCTAGGACAATGTACTAAAACGTTACATAAATCACGTGCGATGTCTCCTCTAGGGAATAAACGGACAACATACTGTTTGCATTCAAATTGATTTATTTGTTTTTTCAACAGAGATGAAGTTTTTTTCGAGAAGGGAATATTAATAGTTGAGCGTTTATAGGGTTCAGCAATGTTTTGAGTATTTGCAAATGTTTGTAGATAGGCTGAATTTTGTTCCTTGAGTTATTTAGATCATAATTTGTTGCCAAATAGAGGGAAAAAATTGTTGCAACTTATATCTAAATAACTTCCTAGAGAGCCTATCGGCAAAAATGTGCACATATTCAAAACATTTTTATTAAGTAACAAGAGAACGGACGCAACAAACTTCGGTGACAACTGTCTTTAAGCGGAGGCGATACGGTTGGCTTGGTCATGTACTGCGGATGCCTCCTGAGTGTCTTAACCACACTTGCCTACTTTACAAGGCATAAGGTTCTCGACGTCCTGGACGTGCACTGCTGACTGTCCGTCGGTAGTTCGTGTCAGAACTACGGGACACGAACCTGACTTGGGAGGATGCGCAGGAGCTGGCAGCCGGCAGAGATGCTTTGTGGATATTTGTGGATACCATATGCTCCAACAAGGGAGCGGACATTGAATAATGAAAAATGAGAAGCATAAAACTACATAATTGTTCAGTGATGGTAAATTGCAACTGCAAAAAACTGAGTAGTGTTCAAAGTATAAAATATCTCGGAATAATTATAGACCAGAATTTGAGATGAAATGAACAAATTGAAACTATAACTGCAAAAATTAAGCGCTTAATACATTTTTTCATCCCACTTAGAAATATACTTAAAGTCCCGGACTTGAAACACCTATACCATGCACTGGCAAATTCTGTGTTGACTTACGGTCTAATTGGTTGGGGAGCTTGCACAAAAACCGCCCTTGAACCTGTAGCAATTGCACAGAAATCTTTAATCCGAGTCATCTTAAAAAAAACATTTCGCTATCCAAGTGACTTGCTCTTCAAAGAATTCAGAGTACTGAATATTATTCAACAGTATATATTGAGAACGGTAGTGGTTACACACATAAAGAGAGACATTTACCCAAGCGTCAACCACAACCATAATACAAAATACTCTAATAGGGATCTGATACTAAGTGAAGGGGTCAACACTGTTCTGGCATCGAGACAACACTATAACGTAGGCAAAAAGGTCCATAACCTTTTGCCAGAATCGTGGAAAGACGGGAGTGTTGTCAAGTTACAAGGTGTTCTCGCTCTTTCATGACATTGGTCGTAGGGAGTCAGAAAAGTTGATGCATGCCACGGATTGGAGAACCTTACTGGATGTCAAAAATAAAATATAAAAAATAAGGAATAATTTAAAAAATATATATATATAGATGACAACCATGAAGTATCGCATAAATAAATTGTCTATGTTTTTATGAATGTATGTATGTGTATGCGCATGGGTGTATGTACGTGTGTGTGTATGTACATGTGTATATATGTGTATATTTATATATACATGTGTGTATATATGTGTATGTCTGTATGTATATGAATCAAAATGTGTATCTGAATAAGTTTATATTTTGTTTGTCTGTGCTCTATATTAATTTGTTAAGTATTATAATATATTAAAATGTAATTGCCTAGCTTGGAACGGGGTATGTACCCTTGTTAGCTGGGCAAAGTGAATATGGAATTGTATTTTGATAAAGAGTGTGAATAAATAAATAAATAAATAAATAAAAATTAAAAATTTGTTTTTCGTCGTTGCCTAGTAGGTTAAACGGTTCAGCCCGATGTATTTGCCCGATGACGACGTATTTGAAACTCTGGACTCTTCCGATGAATTGGTTTGACAGAGTCAGGGGATTTTGGGCATCAGGGATAAAGTGATACACAGTACATGGGTTTTCGCTATATTGTTTTTTTTTATTTAGTCTTAAAATTGTACAAACCAAATAAATAAATGTCCTAATATTAACTTATATCTAATTATTATTAAAACATATACTAATTATTAACATTTCCAAACAATATACGTACACTTAAAAAAAAAAACTTCTATAAAGCCAACACAAATAAGATTACTTTTTAAAAACTAACTTATCTGCTAAACACATGTTTTTTTAACTGACATTTAAATGAAATAATATTTTTTTGCTCTCTTATTTCTAATAGCATTTCCTTATTATATAACTGTACAGATCGGTGCATCAACGAGTCTGTGTATTTGTTTCCTGGCGTAAGTATAGCCTGTGAGCTCGCCAATACATGACAGATGACATTAACATAACCATAGAAAAACATAGCAGTTGAGCTCTCAGAAGTAAAGCAACGTGAATGCAGCAATGCTTGAACTACATGTCAATAATATTCTAATAATAAATAATATTATTTGGCCATACGGAACTTTAAAGCCCACCTTGGTTTAATTACTAATAGTATTTTATCGGTTAGGTAGGTGCATTTAAAAAAAATGTTGCGTACCTGAAAAAAGCACAAATAATTATGTTTTTGTAAATGATGTCAGTAGCGACACTCAGAGAGTGGCTTTGTGACGTTTTGACATTTTTTATAAGAAATTCATGGCGTAGCCGAAATACTGTTATAAAAACGAGGATGTTTTTGTTGATTGACGTTAGCAGGCGCTACCCAGGGGCGACTTTGTGACGTGAGAAATTATTTAAAAAAAGAGATTCATGGCGTAGCCGAAATATTGTAATTAAAACGAGGATATTTTTGTTGATTGACGTTAGCAGGCGCTACCCAGGGGCGACTTTGTGACGTGAGAAATTATTTAAAAAAAGAGATTTATGGCGTAGCCGAAATATTGTAATTAAAACGAGGATGTTTTTGTTGATTGACGTTAGCAGGCGCTACCCAGGGGCGACTTCATGACGTGATGAAATTATTAATTTAAATTTTTTTTTTCATTTTACATAGCGCAGCCGAGATAAGAAATTGCGTGGTGTTTCGAAATTTAACCGTGTAGGTAGCCACCTAGTTACAATATTATTTTTGTATTTGTATAACTCCTGTTTTATAATGTTTATGTATTTATCGCTATAAGAATTAAACTAAAGATAGTTTTTACTTTTAATCGCTATCCGTTTTTTAAATTATGTTTGTAACACTCAGTAATATTTATTTTTCAAGTATTCAATGTTATTTTTGCATTTTAATTAATATTGTTAATATAAAGCGTATTTTTATTTATTCGAATTTACTAGACTGTTATTATTACAAAAAATAAAAATGCATATTTCTCTATGTATTTTTGTGTTATAAACAATCTATTAAAATAATACACATCAAATTTCCGTTGTCTGTTGATTTTATTTGCAATCTTCTTTTTTTTCGATGGTTAAAACTCTAGGAAATTCAAAGACAATAAAAATTTTGCTGTCATATATTGGCGAGCTCACACGCTATACATAGCCCTGTTTCCTTACAAAATGGTAGTCTTACTTCATGTTGATTTCTTGTTTCATATCCGTGTTCACATTGATTAGAAAAAACCTTTTGAGTCAACTCTTTTATGACGCTTAAAAAAACTCTAAGTATTACTGGAACTATAAAACGCGATATTTTTGTTTTTAAACCCATGCATGCGGAGTACTTATTAAGACTAGTTACACTGGCCTGAAGACCCCTGACTGAATCGTCAATTATAACGACATCCTCGGCGTACTCTAAAGTCGCATATTTTTCGGGGAAAAGAGATGGAGAATCTAGTGGAATTGACTTCCTTAGGATAAAATCCATGAGGATTATAAAAATGAATGTGGATGATACTAAAATTGTTTGTCTGGATAGACGGGTGTGGCGGTCCATCCTCCCCCTCCGTTGGTAGTAGTAGAAGCATAAATTAATTAAACACTAATAAACATGAAATTTCAAAGTTAATTGAAATAAGTTTTTAAACGTATTCGGAAGTATTGTAAAAATATTTTTAGTTTGCTTTGTAAGGTAACTTCGTACTTTTCAAATGACCAGGATATTAATTTACTGGTGGAGCCGTTTTCACAATTCACAAACCGGATATCGGGG